>NC_069130.1:66385042-66503773 GCF_026914265.1 Mya arenaria | reverse complement strand
GCACTAACCTAACCCTAACCCTAACCATAACCCTAACCCTAACCCTAACCCTAACCCTAACCCTAACCCTAACCCTAACCCTAACCCTAACCCTAACCCTAACCCTAACCCTAACCCTAACCCTAACCCTAACCTAACCCTAACCCTAACCTAACCCTAACCCTAACCTAACCCTAACCCTAACCCTAACCCTAACCCCCTACCCTAACCCTAACCCTAACCCTACCCTAACCCTAACCCTAACCTAACCCTAACCCTAACCCTAACCCTAACCCTAACCCTAACCCTAACCCTAACCCTAACCCTAACCTAACCCTAACCCTAACCCTAACCCTAACCCTAACCCTAACCCTAACCCTAACCCTAACCCTAATCCTAACCCTAACCCTAACCCTAACCCTAACCCTAACCCTAACCCTAACCCTAACCCTAACCCTAACCCTAACCCTAACCCTAACCCTAACCCTAACCCTAACCCTAACCCTAACCCTAACCCTAACCCTAACCCTAACCCTAACCCTAACCCTAACCCTAACCCTAACCCTAACCCTAACCCTAACCCTAACCCTAACCCTAACCCTAACCCTAACCCTAACCCTAACCCTAACCCTAACCCTAACCCTAACCCTAACCCTAACCCTAACCCTAACCCTAACCCTAACCCTAACCCTAACCCTAACCCTAACCCTAACCCTAACCCTAACCCTAACCCTAACCCTAACCCTAACCCTAACCCTAACCCTAACCCTAACCCTAACCCTAACCCTAACCCTAACCCTAACCCTAACCCTAACCCTAACCCTAACCCTAACCCTAACCCTAACCCTAACCCTAACCCTAACCCTAACCCTAACCCTAACCCTAACCCTAACCCTAACCCTAACCCTAACCCTAACCCTAACCCTAACCCTAACCCTAACCCTAACCCTAACCCTAACCCTAACCCTAACCCTAACCCTAACCCTAACCCTAACCCTAACCCTAACCCTAACCCTAACCCTAACCCTAACCCTAACCCTAACCCTAACCCTAACCCTAACCCTAACCCTAACCCTAACCCTAACCCTAACCCTAACCCTAACCCTAACCCTAACCCTAACCCTAACCCTAACCCTAACCCTAACCCTAACCCTAACCCTAACCCTAACCCTAACCCTAACCCTAACCCTAACCCTAACCCTAACCCTAACCCTAACCCTAACCCTAACCCTAACCCTAACCCTAACCCTAACCCTAACCCTAACCCTAACCCTAACCCTAACCCTAACCCTAACCCTAACCCTAACCCTAACCCTAACCCTAACCCTAACCCTAACCCTAACCCTAACCCTAACCCTAACCCTAACCCTAACCCTAACCCTAACCCTAACCCTAACCCTAACCCTAACCCTAACCCTAACCCTAACCCTAACCCTAACCCTAACCCTAACCCTAACCCTAACCCTAACCCTAACCCTAACCCTAACCCTAACCCTAACCCTAACCCTAACCCTAACCCTAACCCTAACCCTAACCCTAACCCTAACCCTAACCCTAACCCTAACCCTAACCCTAACCCTAACCCTAACCCTAACCCTAACCCTAACCCTAACCCTAACCCTAACCCTAACCCTAACCCTAACCCTAACCCTAACCCTAACCCTAACCCTAACCCTAACCCTAACCCTAACCCTAACCCTAACCCTAACCCTAACCCTAACCCTAACCCTAACCCTAACCCTAACCCTAACCCTAACCCTAACCCTAACCCTAACCCTAACCCTAACCCTAACCCTAACCCTAACCCTAACCCTAACCCTAACCCTAACCCTAACCCTAACCCTAACCCTAACCCTAACCCTAACCCTAACCCTAACCCTAACCCTAACCCTAACCCTAACCCTAACCCTAACCCTAACCCTAACCCTAACCCTAACCCTAACCCTAACCCTAACCCTAACCCTAACCCTAACCCTAACCCTAACCCTAACCCTAACCCTAACCCTAACCCTAACCCTAACCCTAACCCTAACCCTAACCCTAACCCTAACCCTAACCCTAACCCTAACCCTAACCCTAACCCTAACCCTAACCCTAACCCTAACCCTAACCCTAACCCTAACCCTAACCCTAACCCTAACCCTAACCCTAACCCTAACCCTAACCCTAACCCTAACCCTAACCCTAACCCTAACCCTAACCCTAACCCTAACCCTAACCCTAACCCTAACCCTAACCCTAACCCTAACCCTAACCCTAACCCTAACCCTAACCCTAACCCTAACCCTAACCCTAACCCTAACCCTAACCCTAACCCTAACCCTAACCCTAACCCTAACCCTAACCCTAACCCTAACCCTAACCCTAACCCTAACCCTAACCCTAACCCTAACCCTAACCCTAACCCTAACCCTAACCCTAACCCTAACCCTAACCCTAACCCTAACCCTAACCCTAACCCTAACCCTAACCCTAACCCTAACCCTAACCCTAACCCTAACCCTAACCCTAACCCTAACCCTAACCCTAACCCTAACCCTAACCCTAACCCTAACCCTAACCCTAACCCTAACCCTAACCCTAACCCTAACCCTAACCCTAACCCTAACCCTAACCCTAACCCTAACCCTAACCCTAACCCTAACCCTAACCCTAACCCTAACCCTAACCCTAACCCTAACCCTAACCCTAACCCTAACCCTAACCCTAACCCTAACCCTAACCCTAACCCTAACCCTAACCCTAACCCTAACCCTAACCCTAACCCTAACCCTAACCCTAACCCTAACCCTAACCCTAACCCTAACCCTAACCCTAACCCTAACCCTAACCCTAACCCTAACCCTAACCCTAACCCTAACCCTAACCCTAACCCTAACCCTAACCCTAACCCTAACCCTAACCCTAACCCTAACCCTAACCCTAACCCTAACCCTAACCCTAACCCTAACCCTAACCCTAACCCTAACCCTAACCCTAACCCTAACCCTAACCCTAACCCTAACCCTAACCCTAACCCTAACCCTAACCCTAACCCTAACCCTAACCCTAACCCTAACCCTAACCCTAACCCTAACCCTAACCCTAACCCTAACCCTAACCCTAACCCTAACCCTAACCCTAACCCTAACCCTAACCCTAACCCTAACCCTAACCCTAACCCTAACCCTAACCCTAACCCTAACCCTAACCCTAACCCTAACCCTAACCCTAACCCTAACCCTAACCCTAACCCTAACCCTAACCCTAACCCTAACCCTAACCCTAACCCTAACCCTAACCCTAACCCTAACCCTAACCCTAACCCTAACCCTAACCCTAACCCTAACCCTAACCCTAACCCTAACCCTAACCCTAACCCTAACCCTAACCCTAACCCTAACCCTAACCCTAACCCTAACCCTAACCCTAACCCTAACCCTAACCCTAACCCTAACCCTAACCCTAACCCTAACCCTAACCCTAACCCTAACCCTAACCCTAACCCTAACCCTAACCCTAACCCTAACCCTAACCCTAACCCTAACCCTAACCCTAACCCTAACCCTAACCCTAACCCTAACCCTAACCCTAACCCTAACCCTAACCCTAACCCTAACCCTAACCCTAACCCTAACCCTAACCCTAACCCTAACCCTAACCCTAACCCTAACCCTAACCCTAACCCTAACCCTAACCCTAACCCTAACCCTAACCCTAACCCTAACCCTAACCCTAACCCTAACCCTAACCCTAACCCTAACCCTAACCCTAACCCTAACCCTAACCCTAACCCTAACCCTAACCCTAACCCTAACCCTAACCCTAACCCTAACCCTAACCCTAACCCTAACCCTAACCCTAACCCTAACCCTAACCCTAACCCTAACCCTAACCCTAACCCTAACCCTAACCCTAACCCTAACCCTAACCCTAACCCTAACCCTAACCCTAACCCTAACCCTAACCCTAACCCTAACCCTAACCCTAACCCTAACCCTAACCCTAACCCTAACCCTAACCCTAACCCTAACCCTAACCCTAACCCTAACCCTAACCCTAACCCTAACCCTAACCCTAACCCTAACCCTAACCCTAACCCTAACCCTAACCCTAACCCTAACCCTAACCCTAACCCTAACCCTAACCCTAACCCTAACCCTAACCCTAACCCTAACCCTAACCCTAACCCTAACCCTAACCCTAACCCTAACCCTAACCCTAACCCTAACCCTAACCCTAACCCTAACCCTAACCCTAACCCTAACCCTAACCCTAACCCTAACCCTAACCCTAACCCTAACCCTAACCCTAACCCTAACCCTAACCCTAACCCTAACCCTAACCCTAACCCTAACCCTAACCCTAACCCTAACCCTAACCCTAACCCTAACCCTAACCCTAACCCTAACCCTAACCCTAACCCTAACCCTAACCCTAACCCTAACCCTAACCCTAACCCTAACCCTAACCCTAACCCTAACCCTAACCCTAACCCTAACCCTAACCCTAACCCTAACCCTAACCCTAACCCTAACCCTAACCCTAACCCTAACCCTAACCCTAACCCTAACCCTAACCCTAACCCTAACCCTAACCCTAACCCTAACCCTAACCCTAACCCTAACCCTAACCCTAACCCTAACCCTAACCCTAACCCTAACCCTAACCCTAACCCTAACCCTAACCCTAACCCTAACCCTAACCCTAACCCTAACCCTAACCCTAACCCTAACCCTAACCCTAACCCTAACCCTAACCCTAACCCTAACCCTAACCCTAACCCTAACCCTAACCCTAACCCTAACCCTAACCCTAACCCTAACCCTAACCCTAACCCTAACCCTAACCCTAACCCTAACCCTAACCCTAACCCTAACCCTAACCCTAACCCTAACCCTAACCCTAACCCTAACCCTAACCCTAACCCTAACCCTAACCCTAACCCTAACCCTAACCCTAACCCTAACCCTAACCCTAACCCTAACCCTAACCCTAACCCTAACCCTAACCCTAACCCTAACCCTAACCCTAACCCTAACCCTAACCCTAACCCTAACCCTAACCCTAACCCTAACCCTAACCCTAACCCTAACCCTAACCCTAACCCTAACCCTAACCCTAACCCTAACCCTAACCCTAACCCTAACCCTAACCCTAACCCTAACCCTAACCCTAACCCTAACCCTAACCCTAACCCTAACCCTAACCCTAACCCTAACCCTAACCCTAACCCTAACCCTAACCCTAACCCTAACCCTAACCCTAACCCTAACCCTAACCCTAACCCTAACCCTAACCCTAACCCTAACCCTAACCCTAACCCTAACCCTAACCCTAACCCTAACCCTAACCCTAACCCTAACCCTAACCCTAACCCTAACCCTAACCCTAACCCTAACCCTAACCCTAACCCTAACCCTAACCCTAACCCTAACCCTAACCCTAACCCTAACCCTAACCCTAACCCTAACCCTAACCCTAACCCTAACCCTAACCCTAACCCTAACCCTAACCCTAACCCTAACCCTAACCCTAACCCTGCCAACTTTTAGCTGTTAACAGCTGGTTGCCAACTGTTAGCTGGCTGCCAATTGCCAGCTGGCAGACGTTCACAAGGCGGCTGCCAAAGCGGCTGTATACTGTCAACTGGCTGCCAATTGCCAGCTGCAAATTGTCAGCTGGATGCCAACTGTAAACTGGCTGCCAATTGGCAGCTGGTTGGCAACTGTAAAGTGCCTAAATCTGCATTTTCCCGTTTGGGACTGCATATTCCCGTTTCGGACTGCATATTCCCGTGCAAAACCCTAACCCTAACCCTAACCCTAACCCTAACCCTAACCCTAACCCTAACCCTAACCCTAACCCTAACCCTAACCCTAACCCTAACCCTTTTCCAGAAATGACCCACAAACTCCAAAATGACCCTCATTTTCCAGATAAAAGTATAACCCTAACCCTAACCCTAACCCTAACCCTAACCCTAACCCTAACCCTATAGCGTCCTCATCAAGCAAATTGCCCCTGTTTCGCAAAGGCCACCATTGAGCAGAATGCCCCTGTTTCGCCAAGGCCACCGTTAAGCAAATTGCCCCTGTTTCGCAAAGGCCACCATTGAACAAATGCCGCTATTCATCAAATGCCATTGTAGAGCAAATTGACAAACACTGAGCCATGTCCTATCACAGCTTTGCAGACAGCCTGACAGACAGACAGACAGACAGACAGACAGACAGACAGACAGACAGACAGACAGACAGACAGACAGACAGACAGACAGACAGACAGACAGAATAAACCACAGGAGGCAATCATGTTAAAAAAAAAAAAATCGTTTTTTTTTTTTTTTTTTTTTTTTTTTTTTTAAGTGTTTTGCCAAACATGAGTTAAGTATACTATACAAATATGTTCACTAATGTCCTACGATGATTTTGGGATGTACGCTGGATACACTTTTTTTTTTTATAAAATTTATGTCCGTAACCCTAGCCTTACCCTAGGTGTATTTTGCTTTTAAAATAAATTGCCTGCCTGCCAACTGTTAGCTGGCTGTCAATTGCCAGCTGGCTGCCAACTGTTGACAGTTGACAGTATACAGCCGCTTTGGCAGCCGCCTTGTGAACGGCTGCCAGCTGGCAATTGGAAGCCAGCTAACAGTTGGCAACCAGCTGTTAACAGCTAACAGTTGGCAGCCAGCTGGCAATTGGCAGCCAGTTTACAGTTGTCAATTTGCTCTACAATGGCATTTGATGAATAGCGGCAATTTGTTCAATGGTGGCCTTTGCGAAACAGGGGCAATTTGCTTAACGGTGGCCTTTGCGAAACAGGGGCATTCTGCTCAATGGTGGCCTTTGCGAAACAGGGGCAATTTGCTCTACAACGGCAATTGATGAGTAGCTGCATTTTGTTCAATGGTGGCCTTTGCTATAAACAGGGGCAATTTGCTTAACGGTGGCCTTTTCACCTGCAGAATGAGGCCGCAAATAGGATTTTGGTTGAAACGGGAATATGCAGTCCGGGACTGTCAACTGGCTGCCAATTGCCAGCTGCCAATTGTCTTTAGCCGGCTGCCAATTGCCAGCTGGCTGCCAACTGTTAGCTGTTAACAGCTGGTTGCCAACTGTTAGCTGGCTGCCAATTGCCAGCTGGCAGCCGTTCACAAGGCGGCTGCCAAAGCGGCTGTATACTGTCAACTGGCTGCCAATTGCCAGCTGCCAATTGTCTTTAGCCGGCTGCCAATTGCCAGCTGGCTGCCAACTGTTAGCTGTTAACAGCTGGTTGCCAACTGTCAGCCGGCTGCCAATTGCCAGCTGGCAGACGTTCACAAGGCGGCTGCCAAAGCGGCTGTATACTGTCAACTGGCTGCCAATTGCCAGCTGCCAATTGTCAGCTGGATGCCAATTGCCAGCTGGCTGCCAACTGTTAGCTGTTAACAGCTGGTAGCCAACTGTTAGCTGGCTGCCAATTGCCAGCTGGCAGACGTTCACAAGGCGGCTGCCAAAGCGGCTGTATACTGTCAACTGGCTGCCAATTGCCAGCTGCCAATTGTCAGCTGGATGCCAACTGTAAACTGGCTGCCAATTGGCAGCTGGTTGCCAACTGTAAAGTGCCTAAATCTGCATTTTCCCGTTTCGGACTGCATATTCCCGTTTCGGACTGCATATTCCCGTGCAAAACCCTAACCCTAACCCTAACCCTAACCCTAACCCTATAGCGTCCTCATCAAGCAAATTGCCCCTGTTTCGCAAAGGCCACCATCGAGCAGAATGCCCCTGTTTCGCAAAGGGCACCGTTAAGCAAATTGCCCCTGTTTCGCAAAGGCCACCATTGAACAAATGCCGCTATTCATCAAATGCCATTGTAGAGCAAATTGACAAACACTGAGCCATGTCCTATCACAGCTTTGCAGACAGCCTGACAGACAGACAGACAGACAGACAGACAGACAGACAGACAGACAGACAGACAGACAGACAGACAGACAGACAGACAGACAGACAGACAGACAGAATAAACCACAGGAGGCAAGCATGTTAAAAAAAAATCGTTTTTTTTTTTTTTTTTTTTTTTTTTTTTTTTTAAGTGTTTTGCCAAACATGAGTTAAGTATACTATACAAATATGTTCACTTATGTCCTACGATGATTTTGGAAAGTACGCTGGATGCACTTTTTTTTTTTTATAAAATCTATGTCCGTAACCCTAGCCTAACCCTAGGTGTATTTTGCTTTTAAAATAAATTGCCTGCCTGCCAACTGTTAGCTGGCTGTCAATTGCCAGCTGGCTGCCAACTGTTAGCTGTTAACAGGCTGCCAGCTGGCTGCCAACTGTTAGCTGGCTGTCAATTGCCAGCTGGCAGCCGTACACAAGGCGGCTGCCAAAGGTCGAGCTAGCCTATTCATGGCTAAGTTTAAAGTGGCTGCCAACTGTTAGCTGGCTGTCGATTGCCAGCTGGATGCCAACTGTTAGCTGTTAACAGGCTGCCAGCTGGCTGCCAACTGTTAGCTGGCTGCCAATTGCCAGCTGGCAGCCGTACACAAGGCGGCTGCCAAAGGTCGAGCTATGCTCTTCATGGCTAAGTTTAAAGTGGCTGCCAACTGTTAGCTGGCTGTCAATTGCCAGCTGGCTGCCAACTGTTAGCTGTTAACAGGCTGCCAGCTGGCTGCCAACTGTTAGCTGGCTGTCAATTGCCAGCTGGCAGCCGTACACAAGGCGGCTGCCAAAGGTCGAGCTAGCCTATTCATGGCTAAGTTTAAAGTGGCTGCCAACTGTTAGCTGGCTGTCGATTGCCAGCTGGATGCCAACTGTTAGCTGTTAACAGGCTGCCAGATGGCTGCCAACTGTTAGCTGGCTGCCAATTGCCAGCTGGCAGCCGTACACAAGGCGGCTGCCAAAGGTCGAGCTAGGCTCTTCATGGCTAAGTTTAAAGTGGCTGCCAACTGTTAGCTGGCTGTCAATTGCCAGCTGGCTGCCAACTGTTAGCTGTTAACAGGCTGCCAGCTGGCTGCCAACTGTTAGCTGGCTGTCAATTGCCAGCTGGCAGCCGTACACAAGGCGGCTGCCAAAGGTCGAGCTAGGCTCTTTATGGCTAAGTATAAAGTGGCTGCCAACTGTTAGCTGGCTGTCAATTGCCAGCTGGCTGCCAACTGTTAGCTGTTAACAGGCTGCCAGCTGGCTGCCAACTGTTAGCTGGCTGCCAATTGCCAGCTGGCAGCCGTACACAAGGCGGCTGCCAAAGGTCGAGCTAGGCTCTTCATGGCTAAGTATAAAGTGGCTGCCAACTGTTAGCTGGCTGTCAATTGCCAGCTGGCTGCCAACTGTTAGCTGTTAACAGGCTGCCAGCTGGCTGCCAACTTTTAGCTGGCTGTCAACTGTCAGCCGCACATAAGGCCTAACCACAGCCCTAACCCTAACCCTAACCCTAACCCTATAACCCTAACCCGATTCACATCTTCACCCATGAGAGCATAATAGACAATAATGGAAAAGAAGTTAAAAGATTATTGAATGTTGATAGCCAATTCAATGGTGGATAATTGAAGCAGACAATTTTGTAAAAAATGGGTAAAGACTTGGTAAAGACTTGGTATAGACATAAGTTAAAGATATGCCCATAAGTTTAATTCATTTAGTGTGCTACATAAACTTACTGATTGTCATTTTGAATAACAGTACGGTTTGATTTTAAACATTCGTGTTCACTTATATTGAAATGGGAAACCAATTAGAAAAAAAAATAAATAAATGAAAGTTGAAACTCGATAGCATTTGAAATTAAATACTCTTAATTAACTAGTCTTTGAACAATAGGATCTTGAATATATGTATTTCTGCTGTAAAAAATTGTATGGATATCTGGAGATCTCAAGGTATTACAAACTTGCCTGTTCTTTTTATAAAGGCGTTGAATGCGAACCCTTCGTTCAACTGAATTTAAAATGAATTATTCGTTTTGAGTAAAGCGCAAACAGTTTTTGTTCCAAATCTGAGAATGTATAATGAAAGTGAATAAGTTTGTCGAAATATTGCTTTTTTTGAATATTAATCAGGTTATCGCGACAAAACTACCTAAACGACGTATGTGCTTACATGCAATTATGTTGCGCTAAAAATGTTTGTTAATAGTGGTTGATCATAATGTTTAAAATCCGATGTTCAATGGATGATCCAAATTAACGTACGACTTTTTGGCCCTGCCCATACTTTTCCATATACGATATACAGTGCATTGCAAGTGCATAGACAAGGTTAAAATTACACAGTATGCTGAGTAAATTTCACATTTCTATCGTACTTGTATTTGTACAATGATAACATTTATCATCAATTTTTCCATATAATCGAGATAGCACACTAAGAAAAGTTTTATATTGTTTATTTTTATATACCTTTACAACAATGGAACCATTTGTTTTACTTATCTTTTCATATTGAACCGTTATTCATGTCTCTGCTATTCTTAACAAAATCTTACTTATCTAAAATATTTTTAAATTTTGAAAATAATGTACCCAGATGTGTTAAAATGACATTTTAGAATGGAGGTGGATCTTTTCAGGTCAGTTGACAAAACAATTTTATCTTTTAATAGTTAGTCAGCATTTACGTGTACTGGCCTATTCGAACGGGACCTATCATATTTAAGACATGAGTCTTTAAGACATTGAACCAGCTATCAACGGAGTTTTTTTAGTCCGGACCATAAAAGACTATGTGGACGGTACTGGTTTTGTAGGATGTTAATGAAGAGTGTCGCAGTTACCAACAAAACAACTAAATATAGATTGTATTTCAAATTTACTTAATTCCCCTTCTTCGGAAATATCTCATTGAATTATTTTTTTGTGTTCATATACCCGACTTTAAATACAGGTTTTTGTATCGTGTAACTTGCACCTTTCACTATAAATATGTATCTTCAAATACTATTTTTTTATAAAAAAATAACCTTTTAAAGTTTTATTTGAAAGTCTAAAGAAAGTGTATCGTAAAATTCAAATATGCAGTTTCTGTGATTTGTTTTCATAGTCGTTTTGCAATAAACCACAAACACAAAACTGTCGTAGGAAATCACATTAACTGATAATAGATACTACTTTTTGCGGACTTTCATGGTGATTGAAAGCAAAAAAAGCATTTCAAAGAATATTAACTCGATAAGAAAAGCATTTAAGGTGAATCTGGCATTTAATAATATTCTAATGTAGTATAGAATATTGTACTGATTTGATAAGGAGACCCCCCCCCCCCCCCACACACACACACAAAATGAATAAAAAAATAAAATAAATAATAATATTTTTTTTTTTTTTTATCCAATTTCCTGACATAAAAAAAACAATTCTTAGAGGAGTTTTTATTTCAGGTTTGAAAAGTTTGTAAGTCAATAATTGTAGGATTAGAGTAAATAAACTGCTGTTTTCAAGCGGGTTTGAGCGATTTTTTGAAAAAAAGCCTTGAACGGCTTGATTCCTGTTGTTTGCCTGCCAAACTTTTCGCCGTCCCCGTTGGTACACTCGGTTAAAATAGAAAGCCACAATAAGCTAACAAATATATGGAATCGAAACTCACTGATAGACGTAAGGCTATAATGAACAAATATCATATTATTATTTCATTGTGCATGTACAAAACACAATAATAAAAAAGAAAATACATAAATCAATTCTCAATTATGAAAGCCTTTCTCGGGGTCTCCTATCACCAAATATGAAAGCTTTCCCCGCGATCTCCTATCCCCAATTATGAAAGCTTACCCCATTCTTATATACACCCAATTAAGAAAGCTCGACTGCAGAATATTATTTCCTCATTTATGAAACCTTTTCCAAGGATCTCTAATCTTAAATTGTATCTCATTTAAGGTTGGTGATATAAACCAGAAGCCCTTAATCATTGCATATCCCAACGTGGTCGTATTTTCTGAAACGAAATTTCCATTCGTAGTTGTCATTTTTATCTATATCGCATGTTTAATGTATAATCTAAGAACAAGTCTCTAGAATGTGGGCATGAGATTAGAAAATGATAGGAAGTGGTAACCCTATTTTAAGCCTTTTCATGAACTTTTGTCTACATATGAATGCATTTGATGGCACATGAAGCTATATTATTGTCTGTTACACATATTCAGTACTATAATTTTAGAACATACCTAGAATGTTGGCATGCTAATTAAAAATACCAATATCTACAAGAACGCATTTGATTACATGAACATTTCATTTATCATCTTTATCACTTGCTCATTCCAGAACAGACTTCAAGAATGTCCTCTTGCAACAATAAAGTAACAAAAAGGCGAGTAGTTCTTCTCTTTCTGGCGTCTCTCTCCGTCTACATCTACCTCTGCATCAACAATTTTGATGGCATCAAGTCGTCTGCTGTGTATAAAGTCGTTGATGTGAAACTTCAGGTATTTGTCATAAAATAACCTAAAACATGTTTACAACAACGCATTTTAAGCCATGATTTGATGCTTGTTTCATTTTTGAGGTATCTATTTCACCAGAAACCTACACAAACAGTTATATATGCAGTTACCCCAACTCTAGCTTCTTTTAAACAGTTCCTGGATCTGCAAAACATTTCAGCTGCACTCTTACAGTTTGACGGAATTGAAAACTGTGTTATTTCCTGTCTCAGAATCAGCTGATGTTTGCATGAGTGTTTTCAAATCAGTCTTATAGAAAAACACACAATAGAATAGATCTCAATTGTTTGGAAAACTGCCAAAAATGTTCATTTTTCTTAAAGCGTTAGTAACGCTAATTGCAATGAAACATCATCTTTTGAGCGTAAATCTCAATCATCAGTCTTATATCACCGGTTTACCAACATTTACGCAACATTTCGAAAACGAAAAAATAAAAAAAGTAATCAAACGGTCAATCTGTCAGAGTTTAGCTTTAAGATCAAACCAGGATGTTAAAGATTTTGTTCAGGATTTAGGTCACACAAAAGAATATGCATTACCCTAAACACCATATACGTCTATTTAGGCTTAAACTATGTTTATTTTAGATGCAAACTGAGATGTCAAATGTCAAAGTGATGTCAAATAGATAATCAATGTAAACTGTGGTATAATAAAATACTATTGAAAAATACTTCATTATCATTATGAAATAGTTGCTGTTATTTTTGGTCTTGTGAACAAATAACTGCCTAAAACAACCATCTTAATTTGGACGCAAAAAATTAAATGTCCCTTTACTATACAGCGCTACGTACGAACTGCTAAACATAAAATCAATTAATGACCTAATTAAAATTCGGCGATCGTTTTGGTTTGACGCTTTCTGAACGAATTAACATAATTCGTCTGGCGATCCTTATGGTGATAACACGCACGTAAACACTGCGATATTCGTTTGTATTAAATGAACTGGAGTTATAATATATGTTAATAAATAAGTGATTTGATATTGGCCATGTTATTTGTCCGATGGCAGACTAATTGGCACGAGGCCGAAGGCATAGGGCCAATACGACTGTCCCGAGGACAAATTCTATTAAATAACTTCATGCACTTAAAGGATTCAAAGTTTAAACACTTAATTTAACCTTAGTTTAATTTATGAAAAAAATATTAACAAATAACAACTCTTAAATACATAACTTATTTAACCATGTTTATGGAAATGTTATGTAATCAAAATGTATAACACATTGCATTTTGAAAATAAACCAATGTTTCTGTTTTTCTTTGTCCATGTATCAAAATACTTATACAACTAGAATGTCTATTGTGATTCCTGTGAGCTCTCAATGTCTTAAAACTTCATTTTCTCTGAAACAATGGAAATGTTAAAAGTACCCCCATATATATTGGCACCACATAACACTGCAAAAAGATTTGAGTTTTGTTTTGAGATCTTGGATGACATACTTCGGCTTGCATCAAGCGTATTACACGTATGGTTACTTGTGTTCATTACTGGAGTGACATCTGCCAACACAGATGTCTGGTCATGCTCAATGGATTGGACCTTGTTTCCTGAATGAGGAACATCAGCAGTGCTTGAAGATGGCATAATCAAATCAGATATGATATCAGACGCCTGTGCTTGCTTGGCTAAAGTAGGGGTTGAATAAGCGTTAATTGTTTGTAGGCTTTTCCAACCTCCTAGATTGGCAATTTCTGTTGGTGGTCGACCTGCCTGAACAAGAGTTTGAGCAAATATTTTTCTTGTTTCACTTTTCGGCCTTCAAGGCTTCCCTTTTCAGTCAGTTGTTTCATTATTTGCCCAAGTTTATTTTTTCCTAAAGGCTGATGAGAATACCAAAGGTCTGTTTTTGGTGTATTAACTGTTTGTAGGTAAAATCTGCTGTTATCATCAAGAATATCGGTTGGTCTTCGACGTGTATACTCCTAGTAGATGGCTACTGGACATAGTTCCTCTCCAGGTTTTGCAAACAGCTTGGGTACATTTCTCTGTTAAATTTTCGGCTGGATCCTTTTCTAGTTTGTTTACTTCTCTCTGAAAATATTCAACAATAACTTTATTACAAATCTGTAAGTCAATAAGAAAATGCATTTTCCATTCATATGTTAGTCATGAATAAGTATTGCATATACTGATATTCTAAATAAGTATATGATATGGCAACTATTAAATCGGCCTTCATAGCATCTCTAAACCATATCAACCCTTGAGCTGAGATCTTGGACTGTTATAGTCAGTGGATATTTCAGGGGTTGATATACAATAGTGCAAATGACAAGTTATACAAATATTTACCATCAATTTACAAAACCAAATACCTGTAAATTCCATGTACTCTCGATTGTCTGGTGACCTTTTCAGCTCTTTATCTGTGCCTCACCTGTAATATTTTGTCTATATATGTTAGCATTGATTGCATATATGTAAGTGATTTTCAAGTATCATAAGTATTCATATTTATATTTTAAACAAAACAGAACAAATGCAAACAGTCGGCAATATTTTGCAATAATAGTCAGCATATTTTGGCAATAATAATTAACATATTTTGGCAATAATAATTTACATTTTTTTACAATCTTCTTGTTAATTTATTTCTCTCAGGTATCATTTTCTCAATTCAAATACCCAATGTCTGATATTTAAGAATGGTCACATTACCTTTGCCAAAAAGCTGTCTCTTAACCGTTGGAATTCTTCTTTGGTCAGTGACTCAGCTTTAGATTTTAAATTCCCTTTGTCCATTGCCTTCAGATGTTTTCGCTTGGAAATCAAGATTTGGTTGAAATGACTGAAAAGTTCATCTTTCCTAATGCTTAAGTTTCTGCTTTAGGTAACGATCAATGGAATATTGTATGCTGGTAAGAGTACCTGGCTCATATTCTGTGCCGTCATGCTTCCGAATCGCTGAAAATAAGACGTACATATTTGATTTTATTTTTTAGACATTATGTTAGGTAGTGTCTAGCCGTCTTGTAACCGAATGCCAAGCCTGCGTTCTAGCCGTCATGTATCAGGACTGGCATATTCACTAGGGATTTTCTAACTATCCGGCTAGAATGCAGGCTAGGCTAAACACTTACATTTTGTTAAGAGGCAGTACTACAGCTTTTATGAATCACGATCATTAACTAGGCAATGACTTCGCTCTATAATTAGCTATCAAATAAACATTGAGTGTTTTTGCTCTAGTGTTGAATTATCTTCAAAAATACAAAATATGTTAACAATAAAATGAATCACCATCACATTTGATAATTAGAATAAAATAAGTGATTAATTGACTTACCAAGAAAAAACCTGGCCAAAAGGATATCAATCTCAGGGGGTTGGTTTATTGTCCAGGATCTCTCTGTTCACTGATGCTGTTCACACAATCATAAAACAGTTTTAAATCACTTTTGGTGTTATACTGTGTGTTATTGTTTTCATTTTCTTTAATAAAGCTGTCACAGTCTTCTTCAGAGAATATCTGAAAACGTTGCTCTCCAGAATTTGATTCCGTCACTGGGTGGGGCACAATCACAGACTCATCTTCAAGACTTGAAAGTTAATCAATTTCTTTGGTTTCATTCATGTATTCCATGGATAATAAATCATTAGCTAGCAGCTCAAACATTTATTCGCCAGAAGATATTCTTCCGCATTGATCCGAGTGAATATAAACGCTTGTAAATTTTACGTACACGGCGGTTACCACTAAATGGTGTTGTTGATTTCTGTATACGCTATAGCTATGAATTAGTTTTGTGATCAAACTGTCGACGAACGTTTTAATGCTGACTTTAAAATAAAATTGCTGCCGTTTCCCAATTTCCAGCTGCGAATCTATCACAGACTCATCTTCAAGACTTGAAAGTAAATCAATTTCTTCGGTTTCATTCATGTATTCCATGGATAATAAATCATTAGCTAGCAGCTCAAACATTTATTCGCCAGAAGACATTCTTCCGCATTGATCCGAGTGAATATAAACGCTTGTAAATTTTACGTACACGGCGGTTACCACTAAATTGTGTTGTTGATTTCTGTATAGGCTATAGCTATGAATTAGTTTTGTGATCAAACTGTCGACGAACGTTTTAATACTGACTTTAAAATAAAATGGCTGCCGTTTCCCAATTTCCAGCTGCGAATCTATCATTTTTTGGCCCTGTTTAATTAGCTAAGCTAATTCTTTAAAATGCGGGCTTTATATCTTTATCACTTTTCGGTCCGGAGCCTCTAACCGATATAAATATTGTCACTGTTATAGAGGAGGCCTTTATATTATTGGACGAGGCAAATGCTGTGTTTGAAGACTAATAATTAACAGTTATTTTATAATGTCTGGTATAAGGCGAAGAGAATACCCTGTGCCATTAAACGAGGTTAATGTTAAAACTTTCGGCTACTGAGCTTGTTTCTGTAGGTTTTCATATAAACATGGATAACTACTGTTTCCTTAACAAGCTTTTTTCGTATTTTTTATTTGTGTGTCAAAATACTCTCTTTCTATAGCTCCTTATGCCAACAGTTTGCCTGTCTGTCTGTCTGTCTGTCTGTCTGTCTGTCTGTCTGTCTATAACAACTATAAATCAAAACCCATATACTTAACTTAGTGTTCAAACTCATGCCACCCCTATTGGGAGCAAGAACAGATTCACATTAGTTTTATTCACTTAAAAGAGTTCTGTCAGCCAAAAACCATTAAACAGAAGACAACCTTCACATTTCCAATAAGACACGCGCGCATGCGCATTGGATAGAAAGAGGAATTCCGCACCCAGCACTAAATAGTGAGCATTGTTTTATCTTCCGTTTAGAAGACCAAATAACAACACTACTATTACCTAAACTTGGTTCAAACTTCACCTTAATACTTTTAAGAAGTGTTAAATAAAGAAAAAAAACATTTGTGATACACACTTTGGCATGTCCTTGAGTTTCATCTAGCTTTCCTTGTAGTTCACTCTCTATTAAATTCTACACATGCTGTGAAGACAGAAACTATTTTTGTCATAATATATTTATTTTTTTACACGGAGCCCTTTCGAATGATACCAGGCATCAACATTCATATATTAATGAATCGTATAGCTTTAGTGGATGCTTTGCTTTAAAAATTAAAAAATTAAAACGAAAACCAACTCTTTTGTAACAACATATGCTTTTATTTGTGTTTTTAAAATTTGGCAAGAGCCTGAAGATGGAGTTCTTCCCCTGGAGAGGAATAAAGCAAGAACAGACCACACCATTGCCTACAACTATCAGGGTTGTTAAAATTCATAGCAACTCGGATAAAGAACAATTACAAAAGTATAGAACAAGGATTTTGAAAAAAGAGAGTGTACCATTATTGACGTTATTCACCACGTGGAATTATAATCTCGAAAAAGATCTAGTCCATAATATAACAGTGTACAATTGGATGTCCCTTAACCCTTTCGTGATACCGGTGGTATTTACTAATGACAGTGACGTTGCTGCAGATTGTTCTAGAAAAGGATGGAAGGTCTTGCCCGTCTTGATCACTGCTGCTGAAGGTGTTCCAGTTCTGAAATACATGTACAGAGATGTGATGGAGAAATACAACACCACCTTATATGCCTATAGCAATGCAGACATCCTCTTCACCGACTCTCTTCCAGACAGCCTTGTCCAGATCATCACAAATACATCTCTGGACCTCACTCAGCCTGCACTAATGGTTGGGAAAAGAACCAACGTTGAAAATGTTACATCAGATGAAGGAAGTGCTTGGTATAATATAACAAAGATTGCAAAAGATAGGGGCACATTGTTTAATGGTTGGGCAGAAGACTATTTTATTACGACTAGATCGTTCCCATGGCATGACATCGCCGAGGTTGTTATTGGAAGGAGAGCTTATGATAACTGGTTAGTTTTTTATTCCCGAAAAATGAAATATTCTGTGATAGATATTACAAGGACAGTGTTAGCTGTTCATCAAACGACAAAAGCAGGGAATTCCGAAGGTCATAGTCATAAAAACAAAGATTACAATCATAATTTGTTAGTAAAAATGTACAAAATTATAAGGTATCACCTTGGTGTTATCGAGTGTATAGAGAAGTATACACAATATGAATATGGAATTGTTAGTATTAAAAATCGTAATTACCAGAAAGGTTGTGAGGCCGGTTGAAGAAAAGCGCAGCAGACACATCGATCTAAATATAAATATAAAAGAAGCTTCTAATACGAACATTAAAATTTGTAATCGCCATGTGATATTTACGAGTATATATGAGTATTATAGTAAAATACAAACGAGTGAAGCATGTGTAACAGCATACATCAGTAAACATGAGTTAATGTGTGTAATTGATCTACATGCATGGCTGCATTTGTGTTGCAGATGAACAACATGCCTTGTTTGTATACTTGTTTGTTATTCAGCTGAAATATGTAACGATGATTGTTTATTTATATGAATCTACCAATGTTGAGAGTTTTGCCAGGGGGTCGCCATTGAATAAAAGCCATTTCACTATTGTGCTAAACGAAATTCCTATAATCAAATATTAATAAATGATTGGCAAACTATCGACTGTTCGCCAAGTATACAGATTCTGTGATACGTAGTATTCGACTCAGATTAATAATTATTATAAACAAAGACGGCCTTTTTTAAGTTGAACAATAGATTCTCCTTACATTGTAAAATTCGGGTCAAAGCTTGTATGTACTGTTTTATTAATCTTTATTCTTTTTAATACATTGCGGATTAAATAATTGCAGACAAAAAGTGAGTATATAACTATGATAGGGTCTGATATAATGTCTGAAAAATTCCCGAGGTCAACACGATGCTTTTTTTAAAAGAAATATATTGAAAATACCAATGTAATTCTAAACTGGTTAACTGACTTACTATATGCTAACGAGGCAGATAAGTGGGCGGAGCATAGCATCAATGTTGTTTACAGTAGTAGAAATCGCAGATAGATACTCCTTGAATGCATTTTTTGTGTATGACAAACAAGTGGGACAAATCATTAGGAGTATTAAACTAAGATACTAAATGCTGGAACTCATCAGCAAATCTTGATATTTGCTCAAATAACAGGGACGGTCCAGGACTCAACGTTAGAGAGGGGCGTAACTTAGGGGCGTCAACGTTTGACTTGCGCCCCTCCCTCAGAATAGAAATTTATTCCGTTTAAAGTGTTGGGAGGGAGTTTGGGGCTACTCCCTCATTTTCTTTTAATGATTTCTATTCCGAAATGGTGCATTTTGAACGAGTTATATCTCCTTTTCGCCTATATTCGCGCACCCAACCCCCTCACCCTTGATCCGCTAGTTAAGATCGTTTTTTGAAGACCTCACTTTCCATATTAATTAGCGTCAACAGCTTTGTTGCGCGATAATTTGATTGAAATTATCACGTTATTTTATGATTGTATGGTCAATATTTAAAATCGTCTTAAAAATGTAACTCATCATGGTCCTGTGGGTTCGCACCCCATTAAAACCAAAATATTGTTTATTCTTTAACTGTATTTTTTCGGCAATAAACTTCTTAGTTGAAAAATGCAAATCATTAGTATAAAGCAACAAAGAACTTTAGGCTTTCAGAAAATCACGTGATATACAAATTTTGTAAAAACTTGGTGCGCGCTAAATTTAGATTTGCTTTCGGTTTTGTTGCATTTTGTAATTGCGATAAATATATATTTTTTATCATTTTAGGTGTTAAAAAATCCAAAAGGTTTAGTGAAGTTATTTGGATATGCATAAAAAAACGTTTACTTCACGAAAACATAATGAGACTTTAAGGAACCCCATATAAACATTCATAAACCAATAACATTTAGCTTTAGCTGAACATTTGTGTTATCATTGAGAGCGTTAATGTCCGTAATCATTATATGACTAACGCATGGATCGACAGGTACTAAGATCAGCCTAGAAAATTGTTACTCAATGGAATTTGTAAACGATAGTTATTGTTTTTAGACTGTCAGCTACAAAGCCGACAGGATTTAGAAAGCCACATTTCAGAAACGCGACGCGTGCCTGACACGGCAAGGTTTGCCTTATTTGTTTAAAACAACCACCTGCATACTAATGGAACTACTTTCATAAATATAGGGGTCAAATGCATGCTTATGCGTATTTCAAGTATTTTTATGGCAAAACATCGCGTGTTATTTTCGGAATAGTTGGAATTGTAATCTACTAAGTTTAACTCAATAATTTAAAGTTAAATCCCATTAGATACGAAGACAATTTACTGTCCAACCACAAGTAACTATGTGAAATACTTATTTTTGCATATTGACCTTTTGGCCATAACTAGGGCTAAAGCTGACTGGTGGTTTATAACAGAAACCCGCAACAGTCGCAGGAGCACAACCGGAAAAGCGGCATGTGAACAGGAAGAGACATAAAAATGAGTCAAGAAAGACATCAACATGTAAGTATCTTATAACTTTAATTTTAAGCTACAAATGATAACACACACATGCTTTCTTCAAATTCGTTTAACTAAGATGTAGAAAAGTATATTTCTTGAAAATTTACATTTTTATCTCTACACATCTAGGAAAGATAAGAGTATGCAAAAAGTAAACTAAACATTACAGCTACTTTACTAATAGTCCCATTAAGGTGACACCATATGTGACTGTTTCTTAGAACTAAAATACACCCCCACCCCCTAAAAAAAATAAATAATATAATTAAGTGAAATTTTATTTAAAACTCATTTTGTGTCAATTTTTTCTACCTGTACCTTTTAAAATGTATACAAGAAAACAGGTCGATGTAGAAGTCGTCGTCTGCAATCCCAAATTAGTATTCCTCAGTAAACAGTGATATTGCCATTATTATCAAAATAATTAGAAATATTTCTTATGTTTTAATATTGAACAAGTATGTAAAACATTTCCGTTGAATTAGTCAAATGATTAACAATGCAAAATAATCGTAATGTGTTTCTGTTAACAAAAGCAAAACATGCATGTTCATGTTCATTTCTGTGAAAGGTGCATGGCCAGTACAATGATATCACTTCAAGATATTATCACAGAAACGTCCCTGATCAAGTTAAAGGCCAATAGCTTCCAGTTATCTCTGTATTTACAAAATGGCACACAAGACACAACACGACATCGCCATGCAGTCACCGCAGATGGAACCCTGAAACATTACAATAGTAGCCATGCTGTCATCACAGATGGAACCCTGAAACAGACGGACGTAACAGTTTTTACCCTGCAGTCACCGCTTATTGAACCTTGAAAAAGACGAGCATAACAGTTTTCCCTTGCAGTCAACGTAGATGGAACCTTGAAACAGACGAGCATAACAGTTTTTGCCATGCATTCCCTAGAAGGAACCCTCAAAAGGACGAGCATAACAGCTATTGCCGTCCAGTCACCGCAGATGGAACCCTGAAACAGACGGGCATGACAGTTATTGCCGTCCAGTCACCGCAGATGGTAATGAAACCATGAAACAGACGAACATTACAGTTATTGCCGTCCAGTCACCGCAGATGGAACCCTAAAACAGACGAGAATAACAGTTTTTGCCGTCCAATCACCGCATATGGAAGCCTGAAAAATACGGGCATAACAGTTATTGCCATGCAGTCACTGCTGATAAAACCCTGAAACAGACGCGTATAACACACATCAAGTAAATTTACTCAACTCAACTTTATTTCAACTATTGATGATGATATTCAGACTACGTACAAATAATGATAAATAATGACAGTAATACACAAACAAATTTGCTTTACCCATTAAAAATCGAATTGCATGTTTTGTCAAGGTTAACTCATTTCTAGTTTAGATGTACGTGATAGGGTATATAAACTATATAATCTGATTTTAGGTTTTACAAAGAATGAGAAAAAGAGTCTCATACATGCTGGAAGAGGGTCTCAAACATGCAAGACACGAGTATCATACATGCAAGATAAGGGTCTTAAACATGCAAGACACGAGTCTTAAGCATGAAAAACAAGAGTCTCAAAGACGCAAGACACGATCTTCAAACATGCAAGACACATGTCTGAAGCATGCAAGACAATAGTCTCAAACAGCCAGACGCCATTTTCAAGCACGCAAACCACGTGTCTCAGGCATGCAGGACACGAGCCTCAAGCATGCAAGACAAAGGTCTCAAACATGCAAGACAAGAGTCTCACAGACGCAAGATAAAAGTTTCAAAGATGAAAAAACGTTTTTAAAGCATGAGAGACACTCAAGCATTCAAAATAAGTGTCTCAATCATGCATGATACGATTTTCAAACATGCAAGAAACGTGTCTCAAATACATCTATAGCTGACGTTTGTGCCTGGACCACAGACAAAATACTCACTTAATCGTTGTAGGTATTGAAAATAATATGATAAGTGATAGATGCGTACATGTTGATATAATTTGAATTTATTTATAGATATTTAATGAATACATGGTCCACCGACTTTGTCATACTTTCAAACATTTCCATCGGTCTTTCAATTATGTTTCAAAACATTTGAATGAGGTAGTCTTAAATACATGGGAAAATGTGGTTGGCTATATAAAGTATAAGAGCAATACAAAATTCGATATTTGATGAATTCGAAATAACAATTAGATTTAGAATGTATATCTTTTCTCGTTTACATTACGACAACCAAAGGTTCATCGGGCACTATGCCTGTATCGCGGAAAAAAATGGATATACCATTTCAATAGATGCGTATGTCGATGGTCGAGGAGATAAGAGGCGGCTTTCAAAAAAAATGTGGCTCTATGGTTTGTATTCTTTGTAAGCATGCCTTTGTTTTGTTTTACACCCACTGGAATTTTACTAGAATATGTATTTGATTTGAATTCTAGAATAAGTACAATATATGACAATAGCAAACCAGTTCTGTTCTCATAGCGCAAGCTGTTTCAAGGCGTTAACCAACACAAGCTTTGTCGTTGCTATTGACACACTGACGCAGAAATATGCCAGTAGGATTTGCTTGCTTTAAACACTCAACTGAGTACTTTGGGTGTCTTATCGCTTTTTTGTATCCATCGCTAACAAATTCCGCAATTTGGTATTTCTAATGATCTAAATTGAAGCATCAATAAAGAATGGCCACTGAAACTAGAATCTAGGTAAATATATTTAGCAAAACATTGTATCGCACTTATAACATCAAACGTAGCGATGTTTTTACACTTCCAAATTATAAGGCAGGTACAGTTCAATCATATAAATGTTTTTCTGTCCGTTATAACGTGCAATGTTCATGTTCTTTGTATGTCTCCGTCTTCTTATCCATCTACACCATGATACTATGTAGGCAAGAATTATCCGCCGAACACATAAAACATTAATTAGTGCAAATGTGCATACCTTTATTTCAGAATGCCGCTTGAGCCGGTGCGTTTTGCGTCGACGGCGTTACAACTACCAAATTTTCGTTTGGCGTCGACGGTGTTACACCTTCCAAAGTGTCATTGGGCGTCGACGATGTCACACCTATAATAGTGTCGTTGTGCGTCGACGGTGTTACACCCTCCATAGTGACATTTGGCGTCGACGGTATTACACCTTCCATAGTGGCATCGGGCGTAAACGGTGTTACACCTACCATAGTTGCATTGGGCATCGACCGAGTTACACCAACCATAGTGTCATTGGTCGTCGACGGTATTATTCCTACCATAGTGTCATTGAGTGTCGACGGAGTTACTCCTACCATAGTGTCATTGGGCGTCGACGGTGTTAAGCCTGCCACAGTTTCATCGGGCGTAAATGTCGTTACACCTAACAAACAAAGTTCCATTGGGAGTCGACGGTGTTACACCTACCATAGTGTGATTGGGTATCGACGGTGTTACACCTACCATAGTGTCATTGGGCGTCGACGGTGTTACAACTACCAAAGTGTCATTGGTTGTCGTCGGAATTGCACCTACCATAGTGTCGTTGGTGTCGATGGTTATACACCCAACATAGTGTCATTGGGCGTCGACGGTGTAACACCTACCATTGTGTCATTGGGAGTCGTTGGTATTACAACAACCATAGTGTCATTTGGCGTCGACGGTGTAACACCTGCCATTGTGTCAATGGGCGTCGTTGGTATTACACCTACCATTGTGGCATTGGGCGTCGACGGTGTAACACATACGATTGTGTCATTGGGCGCCGACGGAGTTACACCTAACATAGTTCCATTGGGAGTCGACGGTGTTACACCTACCATAGTGTCATTGGGCTTCGACGGTGTTACACCTACCCTAGTGTCATTGGGCTACGACGGTGTTACAACTACCAAAGTGGCATTGGTTGGCGTCGGTATTACACCTACCATAGTGTCATTGGGAGTCTTTGGTATTACACCTACCATAGTGTCATTGGGCGTCGACAGCGTAACACCTACCATTGTGTCATTGAGAGTCGTTGGTATTACACCAACCATATTGTCATTGGGCGTCGACGGTGTTACACCTGCCATGGTGTCAATGGGAATCGTCGGTATTACACCTACCATTGTGGCATTGGGCGTCGACGGTTTAACACCTACCATTGTATCATTGGGCGCCGACGGAGTTACACCTAGCATAGTTCCATTGGAAGTCGACGGTGTTACACCTACCATAGTGTCATTGGGCTTTGACGGGAATACACCTACCCTAGTGTCATTGGCTATCGTCGGTATTACACCTACCAAAATGGTATGGGGGTCGTTGGTATTACACCTACCAAAGTGTCATTGGGCGTCGACGGTATAACACCTGCCATTGTATTAATGGACGTCGTCGATATTACACCTACCATAGTGTCATTGGGCGTCGACGGTGTAACACCTACGATTGTGTCATTGGGAGTCGTTGGTAGTACACCTACCATAGTGTCAATGGGCGTCGACGGTGTAACACCTACCATAGTGTAATTAGGCGTCGACGGTGTTACACCAACCATTGTGTCATTGGGAGTCGTTGATGTTACAACTACCAGTGTCATTAAGCATCGATAGTGTTTCACCTACCGTAGTGTCTTTTGGCACTGGACAGCCTCCATTATGGGATTAAATGTCCATATGTTTGGTGTAATTATTTCTTTTTCAAATCTACTAGGGGTGTTGGTGTTTGGTAATTAATCAAAGTACTCGAATAACATGTTTATTTCTGCTAAACGTCCTGCTTGGAATCTAGTATGTTTAATAAATGCTTAATTAAAAAAATGAAATTGATTGTCTACTGAAAGCATAACGCCAATATGTTTGGATATAAAAAAATACACAACACAACGTGTTTGTGTGATAGTTTTTATATATTATAAATTAAATAAATGCGTATATATACTGAAAGTATATTATCAGAAAGAATGGAACTTGTTTTCAACACTTCCATAGTTAAAAGAAATAAAGTTTAAGAAAGATAAATTATAATGTCATAGATCAATGCAGCGGATTAAAAGTGATATACTCAGCAAACTGTATGAAGATGTATACAAAACTATACTAAATGTACCTAGTATGAGAATCCACCAATGATTACTTTTTCGAAAATTCCATAACATGCAATGTACAATTAAGCTTTTTATTTTATTGATCCATTGGCACTTGTGCTACTTTTGATGCCTGGTGATCCCATCTAAAAAAATAATTGTATCTTCCGTGCTGTTGGAAAATGGCTTTTGTTACATAATTCATGACTAAAACAATGTTTCTGGAATATATTTGTTTTCCTTTCTTTACACGTCAAACCCTTTCACATGATACGAAATAAAATATGTAACCAGGCATCAAAACGTGCACACTTTTGTTAAAAAGATATCTTAAGCAGACGTTAGGATAGTGGTATCGACCAAAATGCGACGGCTAACGGACGTCTTTTCATGTAATAACGCCGATGTAAGATAAGTGCTACCGATCCGAATCCCCGACGTTTAACCGGCGTCTATTTATGCCCAAATCCGACGTCTAACCGACATCCATTCGTGGAATAAAGCCCACGTTAGAGTACCGATCAACGTCCGTCTTCAAACCGATGTCTTTTCCTGGACAAAACCGCCGTCGAAAGGACAGTGATACGGACCCTCTCCGACGTCCCTCTGATGTCTATTCCTAATATGAACCGACATTAATTGACTAACTTAATTTAATTTAGATTAAAATAGTTACAATGGTTCATAATATAATGACAGGGTTATAAAAATGTGGAAGTCCCGATTGTATCTTGCCATTCACAACTCAAAACCATCTCAACTGCGCTCAACTTTGTTTCAACTCGCTTCCGTTTTCGCTCCCATTTCGTCTCCGACTACTCGCAAATTTAATCCGAACACTCCACAATTAAATCATAGCAGGCACGTTCCTACTTCGTTTCGTTATTCTCTCAAAATTCTTCTCCTTATACTCTCCGAATTCGTCTCCTTTTACTCTCAAAAGTTGTTCACGACAAGTTCCCAATGCGTCTTCAACGCTCTCCGCATTCGTCCCCAAACTGGGATCTATTAAACAATGTGTTCCCCAAAAATATCATTTGATCATCTTGACTGTTTTAGTCAGAGTGAAATACAAGTCAGAAAGCAAGATGTAACTTTTGCTTAAATGCTCTTCAATACGCGGTCTCTAGAAGCGTTTGCATGGTTTAACACGCCTTGGTTATGTGTCCTAACATAAAGTACAAACCGCTTAACTTTGAAGCAAAGTTCGACTTGAGACTAGAATTTTCAATTAAAGAAGTATACATGACAATTTTTATTTCTGAAGATTCTCAATTAAGGGGGCCGTATTCATAAAACTTCTTAAGTCTGTTCCTAACTTAAGTCAATTTCTTAATTTGTTCATTGTCAAGTTAAAAGATTTTTTTTTCAATAAGGTGTACAATGTATTTTGAAATATATTTTTATTTCATATGACATAAAGAGATACAAAGATAGGAAAGTGACTTAAGTTTGGAAAGGTTGTACATACTTGTTGAAAATGCCTGGGTCATACACACCCGTCGTCCATGCCGGTGTCATACACACCTGTCGTTTAACTTCGAAAGGCCTTAAATATGTTATGCAATTAAAGCTCCTCTGTGCTTTATGTTAGAGATTAATATTTCTAGTAAACAGAGCAACTGATAAAGTACTTTTGGCTCGACATTATTTTTAAATTAAGGGTATAAGTGAAAATCTAACCACTTTTTTGGACAATGAAAAGTGTTTGATATTAACAAGTGACAGGTTTGTTCTAAAACAAACAACCATTTCTCAAATACTCTAATATAAAAAAAAACTGTCTAAAAACACACAGTCATAAACTTTCTGTTGCACTGAAATGTTATTGTCTTTTGATAACAATAATAGTTTGTGGTTAATTCTTCTAAAAATCAAACACAGGCGCTCGCGCTTAGAAAACACGACAGAGACGGCGGAACAACAATAGGGAAGTGGCCGACGCTCTGTTTACAGTGTTAGAGCTTACACTTGTTGTTGGAATATTGATGGTGCTAGATACAAACTAGAATTCGCAGATGTTGGTCAATCTCTTAAGTTCTTTTCTGTTTATTCGAAACATGGGAGTAAGACGACAGTAACATGAATAACGTATTCACAAACTGTAGGACATTTCATTCTAATGCATTTCAACACAAAGAATATGGTAGACCTATGGCCGGTGTTTCTTTTTTTTCAGGATTCATTTAAGGCTTTTGTTAAACAGACAAACTATCAATGCAAATATTGTATTTCCATAACCATAGATAAGCGAATGTTGGCATCACAGAAAAAAAAACGTGTAAGCTGGTTTTGTTTATTTGCCATCTTTTGACTCATCAAGTAACAGATAAGAACTTTTAAGTGGTATTGCCTTGTTCGAATTTTCAGTTTGTTACCTAGGAAAATGTCAGCCCGCGCTCACTTCAAAATCATACGTCAGAGCGCACAGGGCAGGGACGCATTTCCAACGACGTAATTTTTCCAACTGATGTTACGTTCGATAAAATTTGGTTTCAGTGTGTGATTGCAATATATTTTACCACAGGAACACAAAAAGTAAAACATTTCACTTGAGGCTACACCAGTCGTGAATTATTTAGCTTTGTTGGTATCTCAGTGATAAATGTATTGCGAGAATGCATTGAAATACACAGTTATACTCCATTTCTCAGTTGTGTTTTGTTTCAATAAAAATAGAAATGATTATTTCATTTTGTCAACACAAATTTGTTGAATCCGTTTTGCATAGTAACTAAGTTCTAAATTCATTAAATTCATTAAATACCATAAATGTTGATAAATGTCATATTGATTTTTGATATGGCTTATAGTAGTATGTAATATGTTCGTCGTGGTCAAATTTGACCAATTGAGATATAGCTAGAATTGAGCGTTTCGGGATATTTGATTTTAAATGAATCTACTATGCATTGACTAGTCTAGTTCAATTATTTTGGTACTTAACCATTTTACGCTTTGATAATCTACTATCTCGCAATACTAAACACAAGTAAACTCCAAATAAAACAACGAACACATACTTCTACGGTTAATTTTCTGTTCCAACCCCTTAACAGTAACTTATTTAAGGTGCTTACCCTTTAAGAGTTGCCTATTAGGGACACATTTTTCTGGGGTTCCATATACATACTACATTTTAAAATATAAATAATATAATGACATATTTTAAAATAGAAAGTGAAGGGCAGCTTTTAACTCATGTGGAAATATAAGCGCAGCTTTAGAAGAGGTGAGCGGTGTAATTGGTTGCACGGCTGTTTTAGCTTTATTAACATTCTTACCAGTTGTTGTAGCAGTTGCTGGTGCCATTTCCGTACGAATTACCATTTTTGCTAGATAAGACTCAAAGTGAAAAAAGAAAAATATTACGAAAAACCCAACTTTATTCTTACACACAAAAAATGTCAATGCAACAAGATGTGAACGAACAATAAATAATCCGATCAGTTTTAATTCAATATAAGAACTTGAAAAACAAGCTTATTACGCTGTGCCACTTGAAATATATATGCATATATATATATAAAGATATAAACTATATTGGTATGGAGGACATGAATAATATGCTAAAATAACATGTAAGCATACATATAGATGGGAGAAATAGTGAAACACATTACGTTGATTATGTAGCTTCGAAACTATTAAAATAAAAAAATAAAATAAGGGGAAATGAATAATACATTAAAAGGTCTATAGAGGGAATATAAAGTATTGCAACACCATATAGAGAAGTTCTTAAATCCTTAGGTTTTTCTTAGGAAAAGTAGATGTAGTCCGATAACAGTAAATGCAATAAAAAAACAAACAATGAAGCCAACAAAAAGAATATAGAAGGATGTATACTGCTAGCAAAGATTTGAATAAAGAGCCAGGATTAATTAAAAAGTGTTGCGACGGTACAAACAGAGTAAAAAGTGCCTTTTCTAAAAATGATAGAACAAAATGGAGATTTGCGTACATTAAATCGTAAATATTTTTTTAAGTATATGAGGAGCCAATTTTAATGGCAGACAAGATTGTATTATCACCGATACAAGTATCTGAGGATAATAGAATTGCTGAATATGAAGCTAATATATTGAGTAAACACGATCCTAAAATACAGCTGGAGAAAACTGTAAAGCCGCTTTCTATTGTTTCAAATAGTTAGCTTAAGCACCAGCAGCATGGTATAAAATTAAATATAGCACTAAAAATAACATTTATTAAACCAAGTGAAGATAGGGAATTAGTTGGTTACTTTCAATCAAAGGCTAAACATTTATTTATGGAAACAATGCAGTTGAAACATTAAATTATATAAACAATGAACGTCTTATCAGAATGGCAGATTGGATTTCAGAAGGATTAATAAAAAGTGTTGATAAACATATCATTCCCATTGTTAAGTAAAAGCCGTTAAGAGGTTCCTCATATCTACCAAAAGTCATTAAAAACAGACAAGAATCAATTAATATAAATAATGAAAAGGGCAGTAAATGTTTCCGCTGGTGGCATTTGGCGTACACCTTTCCCGCACAAATACACCCACAAAGAATGACTAAATATAAAAACACATAGAACAACTTATATGAAGGCAAATAGTTTCCAGTAAAGATAAAATATATCCCAAAAGTAGAAAGATCTAAGGGTTCACCCTAACCCTAACCCTGAATTTATCCATTATATATTTTTATTATTTATTATTATAGATTATGAATCCCAACAAATGGGAGTTGTGGTCTTTGATTAATAGAGCTCAATAAAGTATCCCATTACATATGGATAAAATATTTTAACACATAAATAAATACACAGTCAAGAAATCATAATCGAAAGTTCTTTTGTAAATACTGCATCCAGTACTCCACAGAAGAAAGAATACTTAAAGATCACACAGATATTTGTTTAGCTATAAATGGGGGGGGGGGCAAAAGAGTAAGTTTCCAACTCAAAGAAAGAATATACTTAGGCTTAAAAATTATCATAAGCAATTAATGGCTCCATTTATTATTTTTGATGATTTTGAGGCGATAGTTAAAACCAGCTAATAAACCATCAGGAAACTGCTAATCAATATCATATTGCTTGTGGATATGGATATAAATTAGTTTTTACTTATGATGATAAATCATAATTTCGACACAATTTGCCACCCATCATTATTCTCCGGATTCGATACCTTTTCATTTTACCCATCTTCCAAACAATCATAGCCAAATTGAACGAAAGTCGATTTCATTCGTTGACAGACCTCCGCATGGCGACACATAATATAATTAAAGAATATGACTCGGAGTGGTATATGAATGTCTTCAGTCACCAATGAATTCGTCGCCACCGTATTGAAATACACTAGTATACGTCATTGTAGTTGTTAATGCGGTTCCAACACATCCGACGTGCGACGGATTTTCACCGTATATACTATTGCCATACTATTTTCAGTGTTTGTAACGGATGCGTCTAGTAAATGTACATTTTGATGCATATTATTAAACCATTTTAATATCAAAACAATCCATTTAATTTTGTATCATCCCTCGTATCGTGCCTTTATTGTATTCAAATGGTCATTGGTCTGTGTTGTGCATCTTGATACACATTTTGTTTGCTGGGTGATGTGAGCATTACATGAAATGTGAATAACATAAGCAATAAAACAAAACTATGTTAATAATGCAGAACGATTGCCTTGTTTTGTGTTCATTTCATTTTCAGCTTATGGTCTAGAACAAAAATACTACTTTAGTTTAAACGTATTTATTCAGTTCAATATAATTTGTCTGTGTGATAACTCGACAATGCCTGCACCCGTGACATTCAAACCTGACATTTAGGTTGGGAAGGGGGGACCAGTATAAGTAACCTATTTTTTGAGTTCATAGAGTCAAACGTCAAGGTCATAACTCATATTGGTCATTATAATTTACGTCATATTTACTTATTACCTCCTGCTAAGGGGATACATGTTTATCTGCAATTTACCTTCCGACAGGATTTGATTTACAGGTCCTATCAGCCAATCACAATACAGCGCTGATAAGCCGTGTTGCTATCCGCCATTTTGTCGGTCAAACTGACCAGAGTCCGTCATTTACAAGCGCTGGCATTTCCACACCTTTTTAAGTACTATGCTAAAAAGGTGTTCTTATGGCAATGGTAATTCGGATACAAGGTATCCAGACCGACCTAAAGATGGTGTGCAATTTGTTCCGTTTCCGAAACCAGCAAGTAATGTAGAAAAATGCAAGCGCTGGATCAGACTCTGTGGAACACCTCACCAACAGCTGAACTTGGAAATTTTGAAAGATCGTTCAAAGGCAAAACATCTATACGGCTATTCAAAAGTATGTTTCTGAACAAATATCGCAAATATTTGCTTATAAGGGGGGCAAATCAATCCGCTTCATTTGTATTTAGTACTGATGTTAGATGTCCGTGACGAAAATTAGTGTTACTATTTTTAAACTGTAAACATCGTACATGTATGCTTTCGCTTGTGTTGTCAAATCGGTATAAATGGCCATTTAATATCAGGTTCAACATGGACACGATTGATTTCATTCAAGATAGAGGTATTTTTAGTTGATACCGTTATATATGCTTATACTGCTTTGCTTTCAAAGTAAATCGGGAAATATTGTACAACGATATTTTTGTCCGAACCATCGCATGCTTCCGAATCTCATCCATTTTTATGGTTACTATGTAAATAATGCTTATTGTGGTTTTCATTTCGACACATTTTCACAGATTTCTTATTTTTATATCAGCACTTTGTGGACGGGAAACCCAATCAAGAAAACTCTGACCCTCAAGCAGCTACTGTATTTGACCAGCTCACTCCACATAGACCTCCTTCAAAAATCAGATCAATATCTGAGCCATCAAAGAAAAAATCAAGAACAGTACTGTCTGAATCTTTTAGGTATTATTTACTGTGTAAATCAATTTATTTCACTGTGCATTTTATCAATGATGATGTTAATTATGATATGATTCTGCCAAATCGAAGCTGTAAAGAAACTAATAAAGAACAAGTCGAACATGTATATGCTTTCAAAGTAATTTCTTATATTTGTAGCTCTTAACAAAAACCTACAATCTTAAATGAAAGTTAATACCATATTCAGCTTCTGGATCACATGAAAATACCGATTACCAATATTCTTAAATTTGCACTCTCATACATTGTCTCATTTTACAAGTAAACTTAAAACCAAAACATGACAAATGTAGTCTGTTCTTTTGTCAGCTGTCAAAACAATCAATCTTTAAAAAAGCAGCTTTAACGGTGAAAAAATACTTATGCTATACAAGTATACTTGCCATTTGCAAAATAGAGACAATTAAGTAGACATAATCACACAATATATAATAATGGTAAAGCTGCAGTCCCACAGATATATCGTTCTCAAACATTAAACAACAGTTTTGGAACTTAAATATAAAAATCTGTGATCTTATGTTTTGTCAGCAGTCTTATTTATCTGGTTTTCTTGGATTTTCGCAAAGATTGATTCCGAGACCAAAAAAAAGAAAAGTTGTCAAAACATTAATCTGTGAGAATGCAGCTTTAAAGTTTTAAATATTTGCAAAATAGTAATATAATTCATGTGAATTCAACCCAATAAATCTGGATATGGAACAACTGCTGTTACACTCCAGACCTGAAGCTAACACCACAAAGGTAAATCTTTCCAAGAACCCACCAACTTGTCATGAAGAACAAATACAAGGAATATCTCCAGAGGAAAATGAAGGAACCAATACATCTGTCATCATTGACTATGGTTTGTTAATACACTATTCACATCACAGGTGACAGAAACAAATTGTTTTTATTTTCACAAGCCTGTACAGTGTATAAAGTATATATATACCCGTTGCACGACATCGTTTATTACTCTGCATAAATGCTGAGAGTAATCGTTATCAACACATGTATCGTGACAATGTATAGTGTTCAAGTCAAAATCAACTGTTTGTCTGTCTGTCTGTGCGTTCAATTTATTCATTTTATATACAACGTGCGAAAGCATTTCACATAATGAGAAAAAACAACAACAACTATTTGCTTTAATTGCGAAGCACGGGGGTTTGTTATTTATCATAACTATTAATCTATAAAACAACTGCCATAAAAATGCTCACATTACAAAAAATAAATAAATTTGATTTTTGTTCGTGTTACGGTGTTGACAAGATCTCATGATATTCTCTCATTAATGCTTTCCCACGACATTTCATGATGACAGTATTTTCAACTTAATTTCATTCCAAGAAAGACAACATCAACACTTCCATAAGTTTATACACACAAAATTTCTTAAAAAACGGAATTAAACAATCAAAGTTATCAGCAAATCAATAGCATTAGCATTAGCAATAGCTTCCTAGGTGGAGGGGATGACTTCTGAACTGTTGCCCGAGGTGAAGGGTATGACTTCTTAACTGTTATCCCGAAGTGGATGGCTGACTTCTAAACTGTTGTCCCGAGGTGGAGGGGATGACTTCTAACCTGTTGTCCCGAGGCATCGTTTGTTTGAAACAAATATAAATATGGGCATATCCTACAGGCAACAGGTATCGTTTTATGGCCAACCTCAAAGCACTTTGACATCAGCTTTTTTAAATTTAAGCCAATATTATTATATATTTATGTTATAAATGGCATGAAATTGAAAGCACTTTTACCTATAAGTTGATCATTTTTACAAACGATGTCCCAAACAACAGACAACATCAGCATGTGTCTGTTTGTGCCAGGTTCTATATCCTTTATTATTTTACAATATTAGTAGTTTTAAAACAGACGGTGAGGAGAAATTCATCATATTCAACTACAAATTACGCAATCAACTGTTACAACAATCAATGTCTGTTTATTCTTTTTATATTGTACTAAATTGAATTTCAAATCAAATATGACATATCATTGTGCCAGGCACCGCTGATACTTTTTTGTATTTACCAGTTCATTATCTATGTCATATTTTTTTTTTTCGACATTGTGTACAATTTAGAATTTCTACTTTATAAGCATAAAGAAATCAGCACAAAAAATTTGCTTGCTCATGTCTGAACTCAAGGTTGGTGGCACGTTTGAAATTTTATGAATCTTATCATACGAATCTAAACAAATCGCTTCAGAAAAAATCTTTCTTGAGCAATATAGTCTCATCGCTCCATCTGATAGAAAATCAATTGAGTTAATATGTGGATTTTCAGATTTTATATCCTGAATAACTGGATGTAAGTGAGCACACCAAATGTATGCGATCCATTGTTAGGTTTTTGTACTATTTCTGTTTCGTGCCTGTTTTTCAAGCAGTAAACTCAAACATGAGTACTGGGTCCCAATATTTAAAAAAACTTTATTCGAATTTCAATCTCAGACTCAACTATTCTGTAAAAGCTATTTTTGCACGGATGACTTTCTGATGAGAAAAAGGGAAAAATAATGCTTTAAAGCTTCTCTGCACATTTTAATCAAAAAGAAGGTTTTTCACAGTTGATAATTTTCATTAAAATGGTCTAGTTGAATGCATATCAGAGCTTAGAGCAAAGCTTTTGTATTAAATAGTCTTGGGCTTTTGTATTACAAAGATAGCCTTGCATCAAGCCTGCGATATATATATATATATATATATATATATATATATATATATATATATATATATATACATGTATAGTAAAAACACACTGCTAGTCTTGTTTGTTTGTTTGTTTTCATGCAAAAAAAGAAATAACTCACAACGTATTACAACCAGAGTGATGGACATTGTTGTGCATATACATTTTTGAATTTTGTTTCTGGTAACATATCATGAATACCTAGATTCATTTGAAAATCTTAAAGAATGAGGTATGACGCCAAGGCTATGACAATACCTCTCTGCTTTCTTCAGAAAACAAACGATCTATATATTTGGCTGGTTGTTAACGTTATCGTTGTTTACTTTTCTATCTTTACTGCCCCGGAAGATTAATGTATACACTTGTGATTTGCAGTATTCTAGCAAGATTTGAGACAACTGTTTCATCTGAACTTGTTCATATTTAAATATCTGAGCTCATCATTAAACATTTCATGTTTAAAAGTTAGCTTTAACTCAGTTTTGAACACTCGGTTCAATATCAACTCTAGAATGTGATACTTATTTGTATTAATGTATTTGTTGAAGAAGTTAAATGTAAACAGACACATTGAACCAAACTAGTATGCAACTGTCAATATTGTTACATACTATTGAACCGCCCCAATTCGGAAATTAAATACATTGCATTGGAGATTATGCTTGAATTAAAATATTCATTCTGATCCAATTATAAAATAATCATTAATTTTGCTAGAAAATTTATGAATTCCTCCTGCCAAAACAAGAAACAACAAACTAATACATTCCATTTTTTTGTTAAAGAAAAGAAATTATATTTATAAGCTATATTTGCACAACATGACTAAATTGTGTTTATTGTGAATATTTGATTTAAAATGAAATTTAAGAGTTATTCAAATTTATTCAAATAGTGTTTAAATATTCACTCTAATAATTTAAAGCTGCACTCTCACAGATAAACTGCTTTTACAACCTTTTTATTTTTTGTCTTTAAAAGAGCAAATTTTTGCGACAATACCTGCAAACCAATAATAAAATATTGCTGACAAAAGATCAAATCGCAGATATTCATATTTCCGTTCGAAAATTAATGTTTATGGATGTAAACCGTTAGTAACGGTTTAAGAAAATGCATAAAACCTCAATTTTGAACATAAATATAAAATATGCCATCTAATTTTTGTCAGCAGTTTTATGTTACTGGTTTCCATGCATTTTAGCAAAGGTTTGCTCGTTCCAAAACAAAAAAAAATAAAAAAAGCTGTCAAAACATTCAATCTGTGAGAGTGCAGCCTTTAAAGACACTCAACCATGTGTTAATACAAATAGAAGTATGAAGTATGTCAATTTTTGTACAAGTTAGTTTGGAAAAAAAAAACAATAAATTCATGTAATGTTGCTAAGTGTGTTTTGAAATGGTAGTATTTGGGTTTTAATTAAAAGAATTATGGAAGGGTACTGCACGGTGAGCTTTTTGTAACACCCTTCTTCCCTCATGGACACCAGCATATGCATCCTCATGCCTTCTTAGCTTCAATTGCTTCAGATTATAAAATGTTGTTGTTTTTGTTAAAACTCAAAACATGGTAATAAATTCATACATACTTATAAGATACAAAGACTTATCAAGCAGCTGAAACTTAATCTAACTTCAAACAAGCGCACACGTTCATTTTGTAGAATTCATTCTGTTCAAGTTCATAACATCCCGACGCAATAACGACACGAGATTGGACCACGAGCTGTTCCAACATCAATGTGCAACTTAAGTCAATATTTAAGTCATACACCATTGACTTAATTCTCAGTAAATTTATATTATTTTATCGTGCATTCCGATTAAATACATCGTTCTAAACTCCAATTAAGACCAATATTAAAAACCACCAAATGTCCTTTTCCCAATATTACGATGCTTATTCAATTTGGCTCAGGGCATTCAGGACTCACAGACACCTAAAACAGGATTACATCAGGATTAAAATTAAATTTACAGAGTAACGTAAACTATAATAATAGTACTGTTAAAGTACTGATAACGTAACATTATCAAGCATCAGCACGTGTTGTCCAGTTAGCGTAGTAACTATCGCACTCGCTTCTCACCAAGACGTCCCGGGTTCGATGCCCGGCATTGGCGCATGTGAGTTTTGTTAGGTGTCACCAAGCCGGACAAATGGGTTTTCTCTAAGGTACTCCTGTTTCCCCGAGAACACAAGACACGCTCCCGCAGCATCGTGCCAATGAGAGTGACTTATAAGTGTAAGTTATCATTCTACACAATCGCTGTAAAATGTATAATGTTTTAACTTATCAAGCATAAGCAATAAGAAAAATTGTAAAGCAAACCAGTAACTCTTTACATCAAAAACAACAAATATTTACACATACATAGATATCAATTTCACAGAAAAGGAAGACGGCAAGCAATGTCTGATTATTAATTACTAAGTTTATAATCAATTAAAAAACTAATCAATCAGCTCCTTCATGTACCATGCATGCCCATTTAGCCCAGCGATTACGGTATTCGCTTTTCCTAGGCGTTCCTTATTCAATTTTGCTAATCAAGCCGACAAGTGCGTTTTCGCCAGATACTTCGTTCCCACCACAACAAAAAAAACAGAAACAAACGTCCGCGTAACATCGTGCCATCAAGAGTGATTGATGTAATATTGTACTAACTTCTTTAACAATTGTTTGTAAACATATTTATTTGCTCGAAGTTCCAACTTCTGCTTAGCTTAGTTCATGTATTAATAATTTACAGCGAGGTTCTTACGCAGTTAATCCTGGACAACTCCCTTCAGGTTAAGGTGTTTAGGTTGATCTGGAAGGTTTTCATAATCGGATTTCCATTCTTTGAGTAGTTCATTGGATGGCTTGCTTGCATTTCCAGAATAGTGTAAACCAGCCTCAAGCCAATTAGTGGTCAAACCTTTGTGTCCTGTAAATATGAACATAATAAAGTAGTGTACATGAATATTATTATCTTTTCTGCTTGACTAAAACTCTCATTTTGGAAACAATGCCGGGATCTTCCTGATATGGAAAAATGCGTCATTCATCCTTAAACCGGGAGTTCCATTTTTTTCTTGAAATAAAAAAAAATGATTAAAAAAAATCTAGACACGATATATAAGAAAGAGATAAAAATGTTTTTTCAACAATGTACCAATTCATCCAAACAAAAGTAGTTTTGAGATACGATATAAATGGAGGGAAATGGATTTAAAATATTCAGGACTTAAAATGGGGAATTTTATTTTTACATTTGGGAAAAAGGAATATGCCGAAGTTCGGCCCGTTAGAGAAAAAACAACACTATAGATCAACAATACTACTATTCGAGTAAGCATAACCCTTAAGAACCTCATTTGGTTTCCTCAGCCTTTAATTTAGTATTTAGATATATCCATCATATAGAGCATGTCAAAAAAGCGTAAACAACTCCAAATATGCGTTTTGTACAATTACTTCTCAACTGAAAAGTCACTTTGTTCACCTGGTGTCAATTCAAGAATATACATTACAAGAGGAGATGATGTTATCAGGATACATGCACATTTACGGTTGAACAACAGGGGTAGATTTACAAGTTGATTATTATTATAATGTTAAGATCGTGCCGGCCGATAAGGGTTAATTTTTTACATTTTACTGACCGTTCCAAGGCGGTACATAACAATCCTTGATAAACTTACCTAGTGTATTATATATAGTATTATTCACTGTGCTGTTTGTGGAGTTTTGTGCTGTTCTTCCATGTTTCTTGCTGGTGAGATCTTTTTGTGCATACATACCATATAAAAAACTAGGCATGTTTTCATATTTATATTTTTTTGCTACTGAGCTTGTTTCTGTAGTTTTGCACATAATTGTTTTTCGTTTTATTTTTTTTCGAATAATGAAATGCCCTGTTTATCTTGCGATATTTTCATTTGTTTTGATTTTTTTTATTATTCTGGAGTAAAACGCATGTGTGAGCAACCATGTTTCCATTAAATGTAGAAGGAAATTGAAGTAAAGCATAAACAAGTGACCTGATTTAGATATTCAGCAGGCATATTTAGGGAAATCATTACCTAAAAAGGAAATTTCGAGTTAAACGCTGCTTATTTATATCCAAATATCTTTTAAATACCCCAGCGATTTGCGGGGTACAATTTGGATTATAAAATAATGGTGAAATTACCATAAAATACGAACAAAGTCTTGCCAAGTATGATATGGATAGAAAATTAAGGTCAAATTGTAAAAAAAACCTCAAGGTCTTGCAGAGTACAAAAGAAGAAATAAAGGTAATAATGCCATAAAACACCTTAAAGTTTTCCAAAGTAAGACAAAAAAGGAAAAAATGTAAAAGTTGGATACGAACATGGAGGTAAAATTATCATAATGTCCCAAGCTACCAGCAAATACCATATTAGTATACAAGACGAATTATGATGCAAGATATCAAATACGTGGCTAAATAGATTCAAGTGTGAATGCATTTAAATTCGAATGAGGGTTAACTTAAGTCTAACCGTTCTAATTTAGGATAGACATAAGCAGGGATGACAAAAATTAATATACACCGGTAACACATATGAAATCAGGAGAACGTCATATCAACAGAAAGAAATGTTAAAAAATTAATAAAACATATATCCCCACCACCTGAATGGCAGTTATTTCGCATTTACTTTCTTGAGAACATATGTGAAAATGTCCAATATACTTGAGGCCGACGTCAAGGTGCGTAATCGCCATGATCTCTGCCTAGTTCAGTTATTCGAACATTGCAGTTAGCGCGAGACTTGTACCCTATGTTTTTATCGTTAAAACTTACGACATAAATATATGAAATGTTGTAACCAAAAGAAAACGTGCGTTTCTTTTTATATTGTATGCATTTAAATGGCAGTTGTATTGTTTTTTTAATTATATGATAATAATTTAAAAATGCTCGTTTCAATGAAATATCGATTATGTTTTATTAATTAAACAATGGACGTGGATATAATCACCGATGAAAATATGCCTTTCGGTTCTCACTCGATGACATATAATTGATACCTGTCTGAAACAATCATTGAACTGATTTTGAAGTTACAACTCACAGCCATGAAAAAATAAACATGCCAAAAATGGTCAGTAAATACAACGAAGATACCTTACCTGAGACAAATAAGACATGGGCATACAGTTTGAAATAAAGACAAGCAGATATAAGTTACCTTTAAAGTTTGGATAAAGCGTATATTCCTTGAATTTCCAGGAATGATATATGTGATATATGGATTGCTCCCCATCTGCTCGACCCTGGGCCTGGAAAATCTTATACCACGCGGTAACCACATTTCCGGGAACATACGGCTGAAATGTCTTGTTTTGAATCACTTGCGAAAACCACTCCAAAAAGTGAATCCAATTGTCTCTACATGGTGAAAAACCCCACGTTCCTAAAACGGGGTATAAGTAGACTAAACAACTTTCGGGGGCTTCTAATGTTTGGCTTGAGTAACCTATTGCATGCTTGATTGAGATTCCCTGTAATGAAAACCCGTTAATATCAGGTACGTTGTCATATTTATTATGCACTAATTTCAAATATTTGTAAAAATGAGGAGAAACTATTAAGTCATCCTCAAGAATCACGGCGATTTCAGAACTGTTCACTCTTGCTTTCCACGTCGCAAACCATTGTCCATAAATTCCGACATGTTGCGAATGTTTTAAGACTTCATAATGGCCGTGCTTGAATACAAACTCTTCCGCAGTTTTTACTGTTAATGTATCCACAACCCCCGCCTTCGATCTGTCAATCCAAACCTCCAGTTTGACGTTATCACCATCAAAATCGGCCTCGTTGATAGAATTTAGCAGACGTAACATTGATTGAGCCCGGTTGTATACGATTACCAGTATCCTTAAGTCATACTTTGTGATCGGTGAAGGGGATGACGACGAATTCACCGGTATCATGTTCCACTTGGTGTATCCCACAATAAGCGAAACCACAAACACAACCAAACATATGTTCACGAGTGTTCTGAAATTCTTCTTCATTCTTGTTTTCTTGTTTACTTTAATCATCAAATTTCGGATATTTATTCGAATATTTTAGTATTAGGTAGCAACTTGAAGCAATGACGGTGAGATCCTATGATATTCTAAAACATGGTAATATAATCTGTCAACATGCACATTGTAACAATACCTCTCAAGTAGCCTGTAAAGAGACTGTTTTTTCACCAAATTTACAATATGACGTAATTTACTGCAGTTTTATAACTACTTTGTCAAGTTAATGAGAACTTTTCAAATACTAACCGTTCTTGTCTCATTTCACTCCTACTTTAGACTGAAATTATTTAAATATTTATTCCACCTTAAATTAAACTCTCATTTCTTCAGCAGCCCATGACTCGTTCATCTGGTTTTAAGTAGCCTTTTTGTCTGTTTCTTAAATGAATAATATGACACAAACAGTAATAGTTGTATATTCAAAAGCAAGAAACTTATTTTCATTATGTCTCAAGCAACATATTTACTGGTAAGTTTCTGGCAATAAACTTCGGCCACTCTTTTAAGTTCGCAGTTTAATATGGTAAACCAAATCTTTATTACCTTTTACAAATATCTTGTTAAAGTTACCCGATTGATTTTTTTGGCATTTCAGTAAAAACTACCATGGAAACATGCTAAAATTCAGCATTCATACACCTTATATTTTGTAAACACACTTATTTCATGAACACGCTACTCTCACTTTTGCTGTTTTGGCGGGCCAATAATATATGCATGAGTACAGTGAAGTTCTTCCCCGCTTTAAGATTTTTTACTTAATTGATGTGTAGGATTTATATGCTGTTTACTGAAAAGGTACTCATTTGATCGTTATGAAAGATTGTCTGCCGAGGTAAAATGTTCCTGTATTGATTTTACTGAAGGAGTCGATCATCGGTAGATCTACCACAAAATTTATTTTCATGTGTCCGAATATCTAGACAATGTCCGAAGTTACGACTCTTTCTCGAGTCGTCATATTATTCACAATTGGAGTCAACGAGATCAGGGTTTTTGTTATTAAGCGAGCCTTACGAGCCATTGGCGAGCTTACAAGCATATATCCTGGACGAGCTCAATAAAACTGTCTATACTTGATGACATATGCCATTTTTTTATCACATGCCCTCTTTGTTACTAATTTACACAAAAGATATACCTATTTCTCCTGAACAAAGCTATTTCTCATAATACGTGTATTGCAGATCCAATTATTTTATTCTCTTTTTAATAAGATTTAACGGTGTGATGATTTCCCGAAGAAAGAATCACAACATATATAACACAATATCTTTTGGCTTCCTTTTAATAGTGAATTCACACCCTGTTTGGTGACGTCATAATGTTGCAATATGTTTATGTGTCATGACTAAATTTTACCAATTTTGTGCAATTTGGGTTAAAATTATGAAATGTTGCCTGATGACACATATGCGTGTCAAAGTTAAAAGGAATAATGACCCATCTAAATTTCATCCAAGATGGCCATTATCCTTCATGTTATAAATAGGTGTTATAAATAGGTATTGTCATAAATAAATGAATTGTTATATTACCTCAGATATTTCATAAGTCATGTTGAATTATTTTTATGGTTATATCGTAAAAAGAAACACAATAAAATATTATTTACTTAAAAAAAACGTTTTGGTTGCCATGGCAGCCATTTTCCACCTAAAAATATTTGATTGCTAATGTTATTTATCGAAATCATGTTTTTCATTTACTTTTCTATATCTATATCTTTTGTAAACATGTCAAGCATAAATGTTGTAAATATCCTTTTATGTCTCTGTTTTAGAAAATAATTATAAAACGATTCCAATAGCAACAATTTTTTTGTATCTCATGCTAATAATCATTATTTGAAGTGACTACACATATTACTGGAGTGACAATTAGGTCAGAAGAAGTTGATTTAAGGAGTAGGTAACATAATGTTATACACCAACATAGGCAAAGTATGTTGTATCGAAGTGATAAAGTGATAAGCATAAATTTCGAACGCATGGTATGGATCGATAAATCCAAGATGGCGACAAAAATGGCTGCAATGAAATTTGAATTCACTAAAAATCTTATGCAAATATGGTGAAATTCTTGACTTTTTCATTCATTTGGTTCAGTCGGAATGTTTCAGCGTATGGCGTTACTTTATTTCTATATTTTACTTAGGTTTATAATTTGGAAGGATATTTTAGCAAAAATATATATTGTATTTTTTATAATGTTTTTGTTTAATCCCATGGCTAAAACAATGATGATTTTCATTATAATCACACATTTCTATCCCTTGTATTTGTTAAGGCAGACTGTGTGGATATTTTATAGTTTCAAACATTAACTGCATAATATATCTGAAAAGTTTTTGCCAAAGTTACTATAAAGACACTATGAAGCTCTATCAAGTGCACAAAAAAACACACTAGTTTGTGATATACTTGAGACAATTAAGTGTAAAATCTTTTATAGACTCTCAAGTCAATTCAGTGCCTAGTAAATCCAAATCGGCTGAAAAAAGTTAACATACACATCCATATCGGTTCCAAATAAACACAAATGCAGCCACAGTTAAGTCCATCATATGTCAATGAAACACCAAAGTTGGATTACATTCGGCATTCTGAATCAAAGAAGACTTGTATACAAACCCGTTCGGCGTTGGACAATTTCTTTAGCGATCAAAGTAAAGCATTTCCATATTTAAACCCACACCGCATTGGGTATATACTTAAGTCAGTCCAGTTCTGTATCGTTTTAAATTTTACTACAATACAGCACGTTCAGAGCATAACAAAATCATGTGTAGTTCCATAGTGCCAAATTTACCACCTTTTCGCAATCATGAAGCTAATTCGAAGCTAAGCAAACTGTATATTTTCTAAACTACACGTGCAACCGTAAGCCAAAACAAGCCAATGCTCTGCATAATCAGTACCAAATAGAGCACATAATGTCAGCCATATAGGGACCTAAACCACACATGCAGCTCCATTGAAGCATACTCAGTGCCATGCATATATTATTTATTTTTGCAACCATTTCAGCAAGTTTACGAAGTTTCAAAATTTGAACCCTATCTGTACATTGTTTTCACAACATCAACCTACTAAAAGGATTTAAGAATGTTTCATCATATCGAGAGGAATTATCAGGTTTTTCTCCTAAAGATATGTTATAAAAAAATTAACTGCATTATTCAAATAAATCTATATAATGATAAAACAAAATGAGAAATAAACGTATGACTTGCTGAAATTATTACCAAATAAGCAATTATTGTTTTCATTTAGATTGTTACACAACAATGATTTAAATCAGAGTAAATTTTCGGATAACATGTGTACAAAGTTTCATTAGATATGTGACGACGTCTGTAAGATAAGTAAAACGATCACAATTACAGTTTTTAATTGAATCCGAAGCGGTGGTATACGCAGTACTTGTTCAACCCAGGGAAGTTGTATTCCGTGTATCGGTGCGTTTCACCAAACACATTAAAGAATCAAGATGTCTATTCGAAAAAAGCTTGCGTTTCACGCCCGCATCTCGTGTATCTCACTCTGGTTTTATTTTTTAATAATATTATAATGTCTGGATTTGCCTCCTAATTGCATTCACTTCTATCTCATGGCATTTAAACATATTTTAAGTCGTAATGGTGTCGCGGCGGGGTTCAATATATATGCAAAAAGCTACAGAAACATGCTCAGTAGCAAAACGTTTAAACATAAACCCGGTTAGTGGCAATGGGCAACGCCAAAGACATAGAACACAAATTCACAAACAAGAAACATAGAACATCAAGCCATAAAGCTGGCAACAGACTTGAGCAGAACTTGATAAACTGAAAAAAATACGAAGCAGTACTACCTAGTTGGCATTTAAGTGGAAATCAAGTCAGAATATCGCAACTATTCGCGTTGCTATGGCAATTTCCGGGTAACATAGGTACATGGAAAATACCACGAAATTGCTTGCAATAAAGATATGTTAAAAGACCAAGGTGCGAATAAGAACATATCAACGTTTGTATTACATTAACTTTGGAAAGTAAAATGATACAATCGTTAATATAACGGTTATTCAATGCAAGAAATTCAATATTAACATGATTAATTGTTTTGTTCATACACAAATTGCTACACAATGTTAAAAAATGTTGCCATGGTTTCATATATTGTTTTAAGTTGATGTTGTTTTTCAAACGTATAAAACGCTTTGTGAATTTTTTTTATGTTCATCTTTTTATGTATCCATAGTAACAGTATAGAAATATAGATTTTCATATAAACATGTACGAGTACACACTTTACATACTGCAGTAACAAAAGTATTTTTCAAGGCAAAACACAGAACATTAATGATAAAGCTCTACTTTAGCATTCTATATTCTAACGGACTCAATCATGTAAAATGCGCTTTTTGTATGACAAAATAAAGTTTGGCAAATTACAAGATGTGTTAAAACTGTATACTGTCCGCTGGAACCCTTCAACAAATATTGAGATTTGCTCAAAAATTGTCTTTGAAGTCCGCAATTTTTAATAACGTTAGTCACACAATTCGTTTAGGTTATGTTATTATAATGTTTGTGTATGAATACTTGTGGGCGTAAGGTTTTGTTGTCAGTTTTATTTTTTGTCCTTGACTGTGTCAACCAGAAAAATAATAAAAAACACTCTGTATTTTTTCTAGAATTTTGGTATTAAAGAGTAAAAGGTATTCTTCAAGTGTTTTCAGATGCATTACCGAGAAAATCTTATGCCAAAACATGAACGACTCACTTCAAATTATAAACAGTTTAAAGGCTGTGGGTCAAAAGTCTATAAACATAAATACCGCTTATCGAAAATAATTATCGTTAGATCTCATTTTTGAAATAACTTGTTGAAATAATTAATGCGCCGAGGTTACACAAATGGTGCGTTTGGTGTAATGTAGTTCAAAATAGTGCAATGAACAAACCATTTTATTCAAATACGTTCATAAGAGTGCAACGTAAATGTGACTTTGAAAGCAAGACAAAAATTCTTAAATAAACATTGGTTAGGAACCGAGGGGAATATATCAGTATAGATAATAATGCAGAAAACTGACCTTCTCGTACTTTACCTACTACAAAAAGTCAAAACGTCCTCAGTCAATATCGGGTTTCGTGTATGTTTTCAAGATCAATTAACTGTCGAGATGCAAGCACTCTTCATATAGCTTAGTACATAAAGGATGATCAGTCACGGTTATGAAACTAGCCAATTGTATAAAAAACATAACCTATTCGTAGATTATGACAGGCCCTTATGAGGTACAGTTTGGGGTCCCTCAAATATTATTGGGATTAGTTTTTCCTGTCAAGGTAATTGTAAAAAAGCCCCACTTGTCGCGTCTAAGCCTTTCAACGCTTTCAGCGCTCTCCTTACATGGTGTTGTTTGTTTCAAAGCCATCACGCTAAATTGATGCGGTTGTTTTAGCCACACAATAAGATGATAAGACAGACAACTGCATTACAAATGAAGAAATTGTATTGAACCTGCATAATGTAAATTACTTCATCATAAAAGAAATGATAAAAAGATGAAATGGAAAACATATATTCAAACTTCTATAATGCCATTTGATAATGTATTTACAACAGTCCAAGAAATCGCCTTTTTATAAACATGACTTTGCCGCGAGCAATTCAAACGTTCTGTATATTGCGGAAAGGGAAGCGCTGTTGTTTTAGAGGACTTAACGGTAAATAAATCGACAGCTCTAATCAGTGTACATCCTGCAAGAGCAGGTATATTAACAAAATGTCAGAAAACATACCATTTCTGTTCGACATACACAAGAATATTATACTTTACATAAATGTGTCCCCTCCATGTGTATATAAAATTGATCGCTCCGTATATACATGCATTTTTTTATAAAAATCCAGTTTTTTAACTTCAGCGGTCCATAATACGTTTTTGGCCGGTCCGGACCTCGTCCAAAAATATAATATGAACCGCTGACGTCATAAAATATGGACCGCTTTAGGCATAAAACAGGTGAATACTGCTTGCAATTTTCACAGGGACATTGTTTAATATAAGATTGGTTCAATTAATTACATCAATGGCGCTTTAAAATTATTAAATGTTAAAAAAATGATCGGCTCGGTCCATATACACATTCGGGGGCTGACTTGCCGGTCCTTATAATGTCATAAGACCCTCAGTAGTGTGTTATATTTCTTAAATATACAAAGATACGTGGAGGGTCATATATGCCAACGTAAACAATGTATCCAAATTCTTATAAGGGGACTGTGAAAGTTTACTTAATTCTGAATACGTGCCTTTATACTTCACCTTATCAATTACAGACCCTAGGTAGTAATTTTGAGTGGCTCACATGAAACACATATAGGATGCCACGTTTTCAGAAGGGATTCATGACCGCATCTTACGTATTACGAAGATTAACGAAATATTTACATGATGTTAGTATTTGCACTTTGAAAGCTGCAGAAAGAATCACAGTCGCTTCAACAACATACCAAGCCTACTGGGACCAGCAAATTACTTAAACTAACGCAGAAACAGGGTCGGAAAGAAGCGCCCCAATGCCCCTAGGAGGCCAGCACGTATCTTTTCGAAATTACCAAGCAGCTTAGAGGCAATTCAGAGGGCTACATCGAAACAAGTGAATGGAATACTGACATGAAGTTATTTACAAATATAAAAACAAATGAACTAGATATATGTAATATACTTTATTTAAATTATTTCGCAACAGAAACAAGAGGGTGAGAGTGGTCTAGAAGTAAAACTGTCTGCATATCATTAAGGGGTTGTGGGCTCGATCCCAACCAGGGGTACCTTCTCATTGCCACTCAAAATAGGCATAAAACTGGTTTCTGTCCAGGAAATGGTACGATAGTGAATCAGCTTTAAGCTGTTTTCGCAATCAGAATAGAATACACTTATTTAGCATAAACCAACAAAAACAAGTAGTCGCCAGATACTTAATCAATCTCGTCTAGCTAGAGGCTTAACTGCATTTTGCTAACCTCACAGAACATTGAAATCTCCTAAATGAAGTTCTTAAACTTGCATATGTCATAAGGGCGGTTAAGCTACTTAGGACATCTTATCATGTTGGTCAACAAACCCTTCGAAAATTTCATCTTAAATAGACAATTGTTTATAGCAAACGCAGTTTTAATTACATGAAAAGCAGTTCCAGAAAATGTTAGATACTTATTACAAACAGCTAACTGTTTATCATCAAATTGAAAAGAAGAGTAACGTGGGGGTTTTTGACAAGAGAGATGCCTATTACTCAGAAGGGCATCAGGAACTGTTTCTAAAGTAAATCCGGCTCGGTATATGTTGCTTAAATAAATGAACTCTCATACATACTTGAACACAGCAACTTTGGATACTCGTTGCTATCAACAATTTGTCGTCGATATCTGCTTTGACACAATATCACCCCTTAAATGCAGCGTATGCCTGACACGGTATTTCACTTTTGCAATGCATGTAATATTTTAATGACAAGAAATCTATTGTGCTTGTGTAGACCAAGAAACATATCTTTGGTGTATTATTTAATTTAAACTCGCACTCGGGGAAGGTCCTCTAGTCCTCTTTGCGGCAATGAACTTTGGAACAATATTACTGAACACGATGTTTTAAATTATGAATCTGAAACATTTTATTCGTTAAAGGGTACCAGGTTTTCATCTATATGTGTGAAGCCATGCTTGGCATACGTAAATAATTATTGACTGTTATCATAACAAACTGTTATGTATGCACACACTCTCAATAAAAAGTCAAAGTGCCAGCAGAAATGTTACTTTATATCAGAAAGCACTTAAATGACGCTGGGATGTGTTCCAGATTTATGTCATTAAATGTAAACGTTTTGGCTACATTAGGTTTTTAGTGATATACGTGTAAAATCAATTTTGCTACCCAGTATATACAAATGGGAAAAGCGTATAAAACAGCTTGTAATTACAAAGAAAATAAGAGTTAAGGTCTTTATTATTTAGAACTACATTAACGTACTAAATATTGGTTTGATCTGGAGTATGATTAAGTCACCACGTTTGATCTTGGAATATGACGAAGTGTTGATGATCCTGGTTTGATCTTGGGGTTCGACTAATTTTTTGCTATTAGTCCTTGTTTAATAACGGAATATGACTAATTGTTTATTGATAGTACCAGTTCTGATCTTGAAGTACGACGAAGTGTTAATTATGGTCCCAGTTTGATCTTTGAGTATAACAGAGTGTATATAATTAGTTCCAGGTATTATCTGGGAGTATGATGTGTTGTTTATTAATAGAATAGATTTAATCTTGAACTATGATTAAGTGTTTATTTGTCCAAGGTTTGATCTGGAGTATGTATACGTAATAATTATTGATCCAGGTTTAATGTTAGAGTGTTAATCATTGGCTCAATGTTTGATCTTGAAGTATGGTGAAGTGCTTACTTATCGTATCGTATCGTATTGGCCCAAGTTCGATCTTTGAGTATGATGAAGTGTTTATAATTATTCCCATGTTTGATATTGAATAATTATTAGGTGTTTATGATTTGCCCCAGGTTTAATCTTGGAGTCTGACGAAGTGTTTATTATTTGGTCGTAGATAATATCTTGGGGTATGATGAAGTGTTTATTATAGGTCCTATGTACGATGTTGGGGTATGATGATTATTATTGGTCCCAGGTATGATCACTGAGTATAGAGTGTTTATTGTAAGTGCCATGAATTGTCTTGGAGAATGATACAATGTTTATTATTGGTTCCAGGTATGATCTTGTAGTATGATGAGGTGTTTGTTTTGGTATCTGGTTTGATCTTGGAGTATGAAGTGTTGTTTATTATTGGTCCCTGGTTTGATCTTGGAGTATGAAGTGTTGTTTATTATTGGTCCTGGGTTTGATATTGGAGTAAGATATTATTTTATTATTGGTCCCTGGTTTGATTTTGGACTATGATGAGGTGTTTACTATTAGTCCCAGTTTTGACCTTGGAGTATGGTGAGGTGTTTATCATTGGTTCCTGGGTTGGTCTTGGAGTATGGTGAGGTGTTTATCATCGGTTCCTGGTTTGGTCTCGGAGTAACATGAAGAGTTTATTATTGGTCCAAAATTGGGTTAAGGCAGTATGTCCCCTGGGCACTCTGAAAGAAAAAAAAACAAACAAATATAGACACATTTTAAATGTTACTATGTGTTCCTTAATATGGGTTCACAAAAGGTTAGTTTGAATTATATTGTCTACTATGCAAATCACAACAAATACGATTGATATACGAGTAATGTACGAGTTTTAGTGATTTGGTGGGAATGTGCTGAATTTTGACCTTTACAAAATTTAGTGACATTTAACCTAAAATATATTTTTTTCTCTATTTAGACAATTCGAGATTTTCTGACTTTGTAAAAGTGCAGTAATTCATAGTTATTTATGTTATATAGTTGGTGCCCCCTTGATGAATCTGAAGAAAAAAATAATATTTTAAGTTATTTTAGGTTACATGTCACTAAATTTTGTAAAGGTCAAAATCCAGCTCACTGTGGTTTTAAGTACAAAATTCTTGTCTATGGATAAACATACCATATCCGATCCACAGAAAGGTATTCCTTGGGTCGTCAAATTTTAGCCCAAATTTCTGCCACAGATCTCGGACAATGAGATGCATTGGTGGATTGTCGAGTTTTCCCTCGCTCATTATGATGTCAACATACCATCGGTCATAGCATACGCCATTCCTAACGGTGTTCTTTTCGATACAGCTAAACTGAAAGAAGTATTGTTCCGGATTGTCGGACACGTACCACATGCGGAAGGCCGTGGCATTGATCGGGGGCCCAATCACAAGGTCTACACGACATATTTGTTCATTTCATATCGAGGAGTGAAAGCGAAAAGCTTCTATCTTCTTCTTTATTTAATGTCACTTAGAACCTATTCACATTCATCTCTCGATATAGATATGTTAACGTCAAAACAAATTTAAACCGAAAATACAATGTATAATGAATATATTTGCTTCTACATTGTATTGGTTTTCAAACGTTCAGTTAGACTGCTTGGTTACGTGATGTGATAAAACGCTGTGAATTTCAATTATCTAACCTATCAATGCAGAGGTTCCTCATCAAATGTTGCACTTTTTAGAAGTAAATTGTCTCAATATAAGGTATTGCATGCATAGTTACTCAGGTCTTCTGAAATACCTACGACACCCAGAACAAGATATAATTGTGATACCGAAGTTCATAATTTCGCGATCTCTGCTGGCCAGCGTGCCCTCTGGTACGTCATTCTTGGCCTGGAGCAAAATACAGTTGGGTCCCGATACATTTTCTGTCCTGCAAAAGTAATACAAGAAGCAATTTATCACAATCTTACGAGTGAAATCTGCAATATCATCCTTTTTGACAAATACTGGCCCATGTTTTATTCTCTCACAATGATATAAGCTGCTTAGCCTTTATTGTATTATTAATGAGAATACTCTCAACGCGGTCGTCCTACGTCACAGAAAAACAATAACCGACTATAAATGCAATTGAATATCTGATAGATGTTGGTGCAAGAAGCAGTTTTAAAGTTGAAGAAATCTGCCATATCATCCTTTTTAACAAATGCTGGCCCCAGTTTAATTTCCTCAAAATGATATAAGCTGCTTGGCTTTTATGTAATTATTTATAATAACATACTCAACGAGGACACACTACGTCACGGAACAACAAATACCGACTACACATTCAACGTCACTTAATATAAGCTGCTTACCTTAGAATGTTTTAAACATAATAACACACTCAATGGTGACCCAAAGTCACATTATATAAGCTGCTTGGCTTCTCTTGTATTATTGATAATAGCACACTCAACACCCAACATCACATAACAACACTTACCGACTAAAAATGCAATTGTATAAACTTAATGTTGGAGATGCCGCGTTGAATTGATCAGCGAAAAAGTTCACTAGGGCTTTTAACTAGCCATGCATTCAGGAAGCATGTTTACGGCGAACGTTTGCTTGGTTCCCCCACTTGCTGTGTATGTGCTTCGATGCAACACGAATACAAAACAAAACGTTTTCTAGCGTTTAATAAACGATCGCCTTTTTAACGCACTGAAGGTTAGTCTTAATTTGTTTTGAAAATGTGTGTTTTATCGTGCCTTTAAGGTCTTGAAAACCAGTACCTATACTTGAACCCGATCCGTGTCGTGTTTCGACCAGTGATCTCATAATCGATGTTGATGACATAGATGGGCAGGAGGCCGTCCTTGAGAAACCTCACGGCGTCAATTCTTCACAATACGGAGTTCACCTCCCCACTTATCGTAAAGAGGCACAATTGCAATACAACTGTTACAACGTTTATTTATGATTAATTGTAACCACTAGCGTATCAAAAGGGAGCAGCACGTCAAATTGTTCAAGTGAACTAATCATGTTGATATTGTAGTACAACCATGCATGCATTACACTAGAAATCACCATAATCTCTTATACCGCGTTTTGGGCCTTATCATTTCGGCTCCTGTGAGAGGGGCGCGCATACTTTTGAATTCCTTGACTTGTAGAATGTCGGTAACCAATATCCCTCTCATGATGGGTATTTTTATACAACTGTGTTTTCTAAAGGACAATTTCAATGGCGATTTGGGGCTAAAAGCTGCACTCGTAGAGATGAACCGTTTTAACAACTGTTTTATGTGTCTCTTTGTGTTAGAATAAACTTGTTTTTGCATAAGGGTCCGGAAAGCAGTGATTTTAACTGCCTACCAGCAGTTGGTGATATTTAAGTTCGAAAACTGATGATTTATGCCATAAATCTGATCTTTCTTCAAGCGCTAGTAACGCTTTCAGCTATAAAACTTCCATTTCAGAACATAAATGTTAAAAACTTCAATATGCACGCCAAAATTGATTCATTAAAAGACAAAAAAATCAAAAGAAATCAGAACGGTCGATCTGTGAGAGTGCAGCGTTAAGCACCAACAGGCTATAAAGTCCGTTTCGTACCTTTCATCAAATGCTTCTGCCATTTTGAAATGGAAATCATCAAATGTGTATTATTTCAAGCTGATGATGAGATAAGAAATTGCTGAATTACGCATTAGTTACCTTTCAAGCAAAACAAAGTATAAATTATCCGTAACCAGTTGTACGTTACCTTAAGATCTGTAACCTATGTTTTCTATTGCAATGAATCTATTTCTTGGAATAAGGTGCACTCTCACAGATTGACACTTTTGACAACTTTTTATATATTCTTTTGTCTTGGAATAAACCATTTTTTTCCGTAAATATCTGAAACTGGGAACAAAAAAACTCACAGATTGACACTTTTGACAACTTTTTATATATTCTTTTGTCTTGGAATGAACCATTTTTCCGTAAATATCTGAATCTGAGAACAAAAAACTACTGACAATAGATCAGATTGCAATTTTCATATTTGCATTCAAACAATGATGTTATATGCGTTTTTAAGCGTAAGTAACGCTTTAAGCCATAAAACATTAATTGTCGAACATAAATATGGAATGTGCGATCTTATATTTTGTCAGCAGTCTTATATCACCGGTTTTCAGGCATTTCGACACAAAATTGCTTCTTCCAAGACAATATTTTTTAAGAAAGTTGTAAAAACGGTTAATCTGTAAGAATGCAGCTTTAATGTCAAGGGGAAATGGGCAGGATATGTAAGCTTTTCATTTTACTGTCAGAAAATCTAGCCGTAGAAAATGTAATCATTCAGGTGCTAAATACTCATTTGCGTAATTAAATTCTGACAGGTCGAAGTTTTTGTCATACAAAAAAACCCGAATTTAAAATAAAATGCATAGGGGAGGGGGAGGGGGGAGTAGTAGTGAAGGGATTTACATGCTGTCCGGCATCGATCGTAATCCAGAATTAATCACCTGTCGGACCATTCTTCTATCTGGCCCATCCCATAGCCTATAAGTCAGCTTAATTTGAATCATTTAACGTATATTTAACTAATAAAATCGATATGATATTTGCGGAAGAGCGTTTGGAAATTTGTAGATAACGAGTTGCCAAGGGCCAAACTGGAACGCATGTACTTTATGAATATAGGTTTTTGTTCAACTTTATATCAATACATTTAACATTGTAAAATACTAAGTCAAGCAAAACCGAATGTATTGGGATGCTTTCTGGGACTGTCTTCCTTTTATAACGCTCAACACATTATACATGTGAATAGAGGTACACATTATATTATAATATAATATAATTATAATAATATGTAGTAAGGCACTGCCTTAGACGGGCTCTATGTATGTTATAAACTGCAGAAACTGCTAATGCAGTACATTTTTTCTTAGGTAAACAAGAGTCAAAGGCAAAATTCATTTTATATGACATACTTTGACTTTGACTACACCAATTAAATTATTAAGGTGCATAACAAGTAAGGTTAAGGCAATGCAAAGCAAATTTAATATTTTAATGTTTGAAAAAACTCATAATAACAAACACAAGTACAGTCGAAACTCGTTGGCTCGATATCTCATGGCTCGATATCCTCGTTGGCTCGAACCAAATTAAAAGGACCGAATTTTATTCACTCTTTGTTCATATAAATTTCGATCGGATGGCTCGATATCTTGAGGGTCGATATTTCTCCACGCTCGGAGTCGTTTTCGCGGTCCCAAACAAGAATTTCACACTTTGATTTGTTTGCTTGGGTCGATGTAATTTTCGCGGGTTCAGTTAAGAATCCCACACCTTGATTTATTGGCTTCATTGAGCACAAGGCGCTAATCGATTAAAATTGCTTGACTGATATTATAATTATTAGGCCACTACTTTTATATAAATTGTTTACAAAACCGGCGGGTCTAATTTTCCGAAAAGTACAAAAAAAATAAAAAATGAATTTCACTTCTTTTTCATTTTTTTTCCCGACCGTATTGGTTTTGGTGCGAAACGAAAGAAAAACGAATATATAAGAGTACGAATGGGGCGATACTATTTCCCGGTCTCTCCCCGTAAAATCCGGTCTCATCCGGTCTCATAATTCCCGGTTCATAACTTATGGCCCCAGGTAACGGATTGTGTTGCTGATGTTTATAACACGATTTTGACAATCTTATTTGTTTTTATATGTAACAAAATGGTATAAAATATATAAACATTATGTTTTAATTTATGCAATTTGTTATAGGTCTACACTATGTATGCAATTCGTGTTAAAGGTGTAGAGAAAGATGCGATGGCAGTACAAATGCTAATGATTTTTGCATAAAAGATTGAGGACGGCTAGAGTATGAAGTAACTAAGGATTGCACCTTTTAAATTATGTTATGTCAAAGTTGTTTATTGTTCTTCCTTTTTTGTTTATCCCCTCCCCTCCCCCCCCCGACATTATTTTTTTAAGCATTAATGATTACAATTGAAAAATTCCATGTTTGCATATCCGACCCATATCGATACGATACGATATGTTTATTTCGTAAAACATTATACAATGTTCATAGCATGTAAACAAGTAAATCAATGAATGAAGAAAAGGTACACAAACACATTTTCTGCAGCTAATAGTTGCAATGTTATAACATCCTATTATAGTAAGTATGCGTGTGCTTAGACATTAAAGCTACTAGATGAATAGTGTTTGTTTGAAGTTGCGCCATTCTTAAGTAATCAACACATTATGTCTCCATTTTTCGTTTATAATGTTGTGCTATTCGCTAACATTGAATACATTTAAATACCTTCGTCATTATTACACAACTTTAGCCGAATATATTTTATTTGTCAACTTGAAGTTTGCAATAAAACTCTAGCGGTTTAAGAAGTCTGATGCTGATTATTTTATTTATGTTTGAATTTGGTTATATGTTATCATCGTATTATTTCTAATCAAGATTATTAGAGCCTTTGCATAACAATCATTTATTCTATAAAATTGCCGTTATAATAAACAACAATATTTTTAGGGTATGAACCGAACAGTAGCCGTGCGTGTGTAATAAAAAACTGGCTAATCCGTTTATCATGCTCTTAACGAGGGACATACGCTAATCTCTGACACGCGTTGTATAACGCATTTACACCTTTCATGGTATGACATTATTGTGTATTGTCATAAACCTGTTATGAAGAGTTCCTTGACAAAATAAAATGATGATAAATAAACTTCTGAAATATTCGGAAGGCTATTTTACAAATGAAGTATAACTTCAAGAAACAAGAATCTTTATTTAAAGTCGTCATGATCGGTAAAACTACGATGCTCCTAATTTATAAAAAGTAACAACCCAGCAGGCACACAACGTTGTTTCAATGTTGAAATATAGTTGAATTTTGGTCACAACGTCGATCAACAATATTTCAACGTTGAAACAACGTTGAAGCTTCAACGTTGAAAAATTGTCGACATTTCGACGTTGAAACGACGTTGAAATACGGTCGATACCTCAACATTGAGGATGGTTGAAAAATGGTTGATATATTGATGTTGTCATGACATTCAAATATAGATCGATATTCTGTTCTGATTATATTAATATTTCCACATTCAATTTTTTATAGAGAGCCATTCATGCTTTGCGAGTAGACTTCTTTTTTTAGGCTGTATTGCCATCTACCGCAATACAGAGTTACCCCGATTGGAAAGTTCGAAACGAGTTGCGCCCATAGCGTATTGCGTAGTTCCGGTCAGTTTTCAAAAAATATCGATTGTGCAGATCATCAGTAACGGCAGAGCATTAAAATTACCGTAAATTCCATTAGTTCAAGCTAACTACGTGTGGGAAGTGACAGTCGGTTCCATTCGAGTAAGTACGTTTGGTATTTATTTACAAAATGTCAAAAAATTATGTTTTTGAACGTATTATTTGTTGAAAATCATGCATTTTGGATACGATGGGATTTCGGATACGATTTCCATTGTTCAAATTATGGTGAAAAATGTTCATATCAAGCGGTGATCTCTTAATGTTACAATACTCTTCTTTGCATCTATTATGTTTATAAAGGATGGTTTATTTACATTTATTGTTTTAATCTTTTACATTTTAGCATGGATAAAGAAGAGGTGGCGCATCGCATTGTTGATCGGGCAGTTTTTACCATTAACATGTACAAACTGTATAAATGTAATCCAAACAAAACTGTGTCCTTCTTAGTTTTCACCTTACCTAAACCCTTCAGCGGTTTAACTGCAACGTCTATTTAATGTTGAAACAGCAACTCTGATTCAACCTCATTTCAACGTTGTTTCAACCTCATTTCAACGTAGTTTCAACGTTTAAACCGCAACGTTGTTTCAACGTTGAAATCACAACGTCAATACAACTTTCAAATACAACCATATTTCAACCTTTTCTCAACGTTGAAGGATGATTGTTGTTTCAACGTTGCTTCAACGTTGTTGTGCCTGCTGGGAAATCTCAGCTTATAAAAGTTCCACGACTTCTATATGACTTTCAAATTAAAAAACATTCTGTTCATGTGAAATGCGAGAAATACTGAGTTAACTTACAAATTTGAATTACATGTAGTCAAGCATTGTTTCTTTTTGTATTACTATTATAAATAGTATACTTATAACTGAATTTAAAATGAAACACACACACACACACACATATGTTTTTATCTTTGCCTTAATTTATTATTTGTTTTACTGATATAAAATATGAAATAAATGGTGACATAATTATCATCAAATATCTATATTTTTAATAAACTGTAATCTTTTGTAATCCTATTACCCCCCCCCCCCCCCCGCGGTCATTAACACCTTTTTGATCACGCCCGAGAGCTACTCTAAAATTTGGAAAACAGAGACCGGAGGAGACCGGGACCGGGAAATAGTATCGCCCGTACGAATGCAGTAGATCTCGACTGGTTTGTTATTCCGTAGCCGTATTCGCCAATTTATAGTGATAACATGTGAGCAAGTCAACTGTTATGGCAGCGCCGTTGGCAATGGCGGAATTGACGATAGCAGTCATTCTTTATATGAAATAATTAATTAAAATATGCAGGAGTTGTTAAAATAACAATAGCAATAAACATTGGCAAATTTAACAGCCGACACAAACAATAACTGTCACATGATTGTTGTTTTCCCGCTAATTTAGGTCATGAAAATATTGTTTATAGATAAAAAATGAAAATGTCAGCGGCTGCCATCGAATAAGTAGACACAAATATCTGTAAATTATGTGTTAGAAAAACATTTTATAATAATTTATGGTTATATATCAAATAACAGTGCACAAAGTGTGAGTGGTGAAATCGAAAGTAAAATTTTTAAGTTGACACCGGTGACCTAGTTTCACCAGTTCGGTCGGTGGTGTTTATTGATTTTAAATCACATAATGGTTTGGAAATACTTGTCATTGGGTAAATGTAAAGCTTGTGTTTATTCTAGATTACATTTTTATTCATGTTTGGGTTAAAAAACAAACAAAGAGTTGAACACATGTGTCAATGACATTTACTAATGCCGGGAGTTGTGTGCAAAACATTTAGATAAAACAACACGGAAAACTATTTTGAATAAGTCCATTTCGATTTGTAATGAACTTGATATTTCACTATAAATGAGATTTGTTGTTGCCACCAAGGAATACTCTTTAAAATGAAAAATAAACAAGCATTAAGTATAGCTGCTCTGTGAACGCATGTATACACAAAATGGCAGAGTTGGGAGAAGATAAAAAATATCCGATACATAATTATTGATTTCTCTGTCAGTTTGCTACATAAAGTTAAGTCACATGCTAGATTTATTATTTTGCTATGTGATTTTTATGTACTGATGTGGTAATTTGCTGCAAGATTTGAATTTGAAATGGATTTGTCGAACAGCCCATATTAAATATCCCGGTCCGAAAATATCCAGACTTAGCATGGATCGGGTTTCACACAACTAGGACCCCGCATGGTAAGAGTTATTAAAACTCAAATCTAAGTCTAGTTTGGTTATTAATTTTTCATGAATTATTTTCACAATATTAAAGCTCAAATGTCTTCATAAAATGTTACTTCCTTATTTACAAAATTGGTAATTATTGCACTTTATTGACATTTTCCAATATTTAAATAACTAAAACAATATTTAGAAAATGTAATGTATTGTTCTAATACAGTGCAATTTATGTGTATTTTAATGCGTAAAATTCGCCTTCTCTTTTTTTCTGTTTAATATTGGTCAGTTTTTAAGTGTTCTGCATTCACTTTTGCTTAAGCATACCCGTAAAGCTAAACAAATGACTTGCTGAGTGATATTCAATGTATCTTTGATAACAAGTGTAGTTTATACATGTAAACATGTTTTATAGTCAATTTCATTGATGTTTTATATGCACAGTATGTAAGATTTAAACTGTCTGTTTAATAAGTACTTTGAGTGTATTAAAACATTCATTAATAGCAGTTTAAAAATTTAAAATGTCAAGTAAATGATACAAATGTTCGATGTTTTTATGTTAATCTCTGATTTTCAACCTTTTAAGAGTATGTTTTGGGACTTTTTTCTTTTTTTTTTTTTTCGACCACCCGGTGGACATTTTTTCCAAAAATTCTTGTAAACCAAAAAGTAAAAAAGGAGTGGCCTTATCGAATTTAAATGTTTTAACAGTTTGAATAAACATGCCATCACTTTAAGTTCTGTCTCTAATTGTTATCCATCCCTAAATTACTATGCATTTAGATATAACTTTTAAGCCATGTTTGTGTTACCCACTGTTTATAGTTGCTTGTTTTCGCATAAATGTATTTTTATTATAAATAAAATAATAAATGATATTTTCTAATAATCGAATAAGTCATATTACGAAATGTAGGGTGCGTAACTATGCCCAATAAATACTCTTCCTTCTCTTGCGGAGATAGCGTAGCCAATAACAAACGAGGTAAATAAGACTTTATGTAACTTATGAAAAAATAACATTCTGTAAGCAATCCCGCTTGGCTCGATATTCTCGAAACTCGAAGTACTTTGGCCGGTCCATTGAATTTCGAGCCATCGAGTTTCGACTATTATATTATATTATATATTAATTCACCTAAATTAGTAATACTGAATATCATACACGCATTTACAGTACAAATAAATGATTCCTACTTTAAACATAACAAGGTAAACGAAACAAATTGAGTTTACTTAAAACTAATTATTACAGTTATCTGACAATTAACCTATAATAAACTATTTTAATATGTAAAACAGCATTGTGTATATACTAGATTTTTAAGGTTCTGCAAATAACCTGTAAAAATGCAGTTTGAAATGAATATAAATTCCCTGTAGTTGATGTTGTTAGCACCATTCCATCATTGAAAATAACAATGTATGCAGAAGTATGAAACTATTTAATCATAAAGTATGAGTCTTTAAACTGAATTATACATCTATAACATTTAAAAAACAACAAGAGGGTATATCATTTGCCAATACACTTAATAATACTTGTTCAGAACGTATTAGGCTTTGTTTTAATTATAACAATGGCACTGTATTTTAGACATAGTAAATTCCCCCCCCCCCCAGCAAGAGTTTAGCAGCCTGCTGACAAGATGACTGTAATAAACTATGATGTATTGATCTATTGATAGGGGAATACTCTGCAAGAAAATTAACACATTTCTCTGCATTTGATACATATGCAATTCTTGTCTCTTATTTCAATTGTTCATAGTGATTACAGTACTGAAGTCATCGATCCAAGATACATAATGCACTCTGGTATAGGGTACTGAAGTGATAGTCCCATATGCCAACTCTGGTATCCTGGATAAAATGTTACTGGTGAATACAGTACTGAAGTGATCAAATCCTGATGCCACTCTGGTATCCCGGATTAAACGTTACTGGTGAATCCAACTCACTGAAGAGATCAATCCCAGATGCCACTCTGGTATCCTGGATAAAACCTTACTGGTGAATACGGTACTATAGTGATTAATTCCTATCTGAAACAGATTAACACCTAACTCAGAATATAATAAACAAGTTCAATTTGATTACATTGACGCAGATGAAGAGACTATCACACTAACAAATGAAATCATCGTTGTTAAAAATATGTAAATATTGCCTAAGACCACAGTTATTCTAACTATATGTTTCATATAGACACTAACCTTGAGCTTACAATGTATCTCTTCAAAACAGTATTTTGTTATAATATTTTTGAAAAAAAGACTTCAAAACTCCTATAGTTCAATTTCAGGCTGTATGCAACACATACTGAAAGTTTGGCAATGAAATTTTAAACACTTTTAGAATGAGTATTAGCACCTGTGGTGTTTTCATAAAGAGCAGAAATGGCCACTTCCATCAATCGGTAAGCCGCAAACCTTTAAAGAGCCATTATTTCCTCATGCATTGGAATAATCTGACGAAGTAAAGTTTATTTTTATAAGACATCAGCATAAAAATGGCCTGCCTACTCTATTAAGATTTTTTCAAAGCAAAATAAGATTTTTCCACTTTATCAGATTAGCGTTTATATAAAAAATGACATAGAGCCAAACTGAAATGCTTCCAGGGACAAATGGCGCAGCAAAGGGAATGGCAAAAAAACACACCAAAACTGAAAGATTCATGACAACTGCTAGTGTTTTCATGTATGAGATGGCTACATGATGTAGAAAATGCAGTGATAGCATAAATTATGCTAAGTTTAAGAAAAACATTGCTTTAAGTATCTGTTTTGAAGGCTAGATTTGCCTTAAAATTAAGATTACAGCTCTTAACCAGTGTCTATAAGTTGCTTATTTACACCTGATTCGTATAACTCTCACTCTTTGGAATCATTTACACACAAACAAGTACTACACAGTTAACTTAAATCTTCATTCTGAAATATTAGATTCAGAGCTGCAACTCCTGGATCTAGATTGCAGGACATACTGCCATGGGCGAAAAGCCGCATCAAACTGGAGCTTATTGGCACATCATATTCTGCAAGCAAGACACAAAATCAATGTTTGACACAGAATAACTATTTTCTTCTACTGTAAAAGTATAAAAATGCCTGTAAACACTCATTTGAGACATACATAACCTTTTATGTAGGAATTATGCTTCAGTCAATTGTAACCCCCCCCCCCCATCCAAGCCCGGGGAATAGCGGGGACTTTGACTTTCAGGCCAGTCAACCAAGGGTAAAATCCCCGCCCTGCAGGGAAGAAATGATGTTAAAATACCCGCCAAATGCCCCCGCACTGCTATATTTTGCGCCAAGACAAAACCACCGCATTCACCCGGCACTCCAGGGACACCTGAATGGTAAAAACACTGCCCTTTTTCCCCCGCTATCCCCGGTTTACCACTGGACCTGGAGGGTCCAAGGTTACAATTTACTGGTGCATTTATGCGATAAATGTGCAGAAAAATTCATTAATTCCAAAAAAATTATGACAAAAATATTAAATATATAGTCTTTTGGACGATTTGCAATAACTTTTTCAACAACACAATGGTTAATCTTTACTAATTGAGTACCCCGATGCATTTTGAAAGCCTTTAAACCAGACTTTCTTAGAAATCTTTCTTACTTGCAGACAATATTTCTTTCTAAAACATCCTTGCCAAGAACCGGTATGGAATTCCATCACTAGACCATGTTTTGATCAGCATTGTTTTTTTTCTCGAAAATACCTCTGTGGCTTCAGCAACCAGACTGGCTATATTAAATAAACAATAAATTAGTGTTTTTAATTTATTAAAGCTGCACTCTAACAGATTGAACGTTTTGATCAAATTTTATTAAACAATTGTTCCGAGATTCGCTACAGAAAAAAATCTTTTTGGTGGCAATCTGGTGTACCCTTTAAGGTATTTTGAGTGTATTTAGGTTTTTTCTTTAATGCAGAAAGGGAAAAGGTTCTTATCTCAATCCCCCTGCTCACTTTTTATTGCTTTTGCCATCAGCGATGTAAAAATTTTCAAAGTATTATCTTCAAGTAAATGAATATATTCATGAATGATTGAGAGTATGAATGAATGAAAAGTAGCAATATTTCTTTAGATAGGGATCTCATTGTGTTGCTGTGATTGTTTAAGTAGATGTTTTTCATGTTCATAAGCTAAAAATCATATGCACACTAATTGAAACATAATTCTGCATCATGTTTAGTAAGTTGCTATACTTGTTTGCAATTAATGCAATGTTTGCTTAAAAGAGCAAACAAAATGGGCGAATAGATGCACAATACAGTCCAAAGACCAATGAAGGTCAGCAGTTTTATTAGAAAATGATATTATCTCAAAGCCGCAAAAAAAAAAACGGCATGAAAGAAATTCAATTCGGAAAAAACAGTTCATCAATGAGCTATTGAAATAAACACTGATCATGATGTCATAACAAGCGAATGTTAATATCAAAGAGCAAGAAACATACTGGCAATTTATTTCAGGGAAACCTTGACAAAAGTCTGGTTTATTTCCAAACTTATTGCCTCCAGTAATACAAAACATGGCAATACCTGCATTGCTGAAAATCTGTCCACAGCAGTAATGTCAAAAACCAGGTGGCATGGATGCATTCTGAAATACAAAAAAAAATGTCTGTAATTTGTGCTAATCTTACATATCCCAATTACAAGTGATTTACACTGAAATATTTTTTTTCTAAACTATAGTAACACAACTTCTTTATGACCAAACATAACGCTATTGATCATTAGTACACTGTATGTACATGACTTGTTTATTTTGTATGTCATATTTCTTTGCCCCAATTTATGGATATATTTTATAACAGGTTCAAGCTTTTTAAGTGGTTACGCTTAAGATTTATCGAGAAGCTGGGGTCTTATGTACCAGTCAATTGTAACAACGCCCCCCACAGGTCTGGGGGTATACAGGGGATACACGGGGAAATGGGCCGTGTGTTACCTTTCAGGTGGCCCGCAGTGCCAGGTGAATGCGGTGGTTTTGTCTTCGCTTTAAATATAGCGGGGAATGGGCCTTACCTAGGGTCCCTGGGGTAAACGGGCATTTGGCGGGGATTTGACCATCTGTTTGTCCCCACAGGCCGGGGATTTTAGCCGGGGTTTGCTGGACCAAATGTCAAATTTCCCACTATTCCCCGGACCGGGGGGGGGGGGAGCGTGGTTACAATTGACTGGTGCATTATCGCATGCAGATTTGAGTGAATCGCAGAGGGTGTTTACAGTATTCACTGTCAACAACACAATCGTCTTTAGGCATGTCATTTAGACTTTTTTACTAATTAACAAGCAGAAAATTTGACACAATGGCAATTGTATAACAAACTTGACCATGAGATTGAGGGTGAGCAAACCAGTACAGTTTGACTTACCATTTGGGTGAAAAATTACTAAACGGCGATGTAAATTGAAAAAATGGAGTTGCACCTAATTTTTTAAGATGCAGGTCTAAGAAAAGGCATTGACGGTCTAAATATAGAGGTGCAGTTGTATATTAAAGATGTGCACCTCCATCTTAAATATAAAGGTGCAGTTGTATTTATGTAAGAAGTGCACCTCCATTTTAAAGTTTAAAATATATACAGAACAGAACGTATGAATAAAGAATTGCACAGCTTAATAACATAGAGGTGCACCTGTAAAGTAAGTGTAGTAACATTGATGATTCTCTCACAAAGCCATGTTGTTTCATGGAAAGGGTACGGCAACTCTCACTCAGTCATGTGGGTTGTTTGGCAGGATGGTTAGCCTTCTCCACACCCTGGACTGACTATTTAGTTACAATATTTCACACAATCTGTGGCCCACAGCAAAACCATCAACCTGCATTTGCCGATTTGTCTTTCAATCCCAATTTTGCCTTCTTATGGTGTCAGCCTTCCTCTCAACATATTCAGTCACAATCTCTCATCTCCCATAGTGTTGCTTGGCACGAGTAGTCACTCGGCAATATTTATTTACAATCTTTCACACAATCTGTGGATCAAAGCAAAACCATTTATCTTTACAGTCACAATAGCTCACAAAGCCATGGTGTTGGACCGCAACCGTCCATTTATATTTTCAGTCATAATCTTGCGCTTCGCCATAGGTTTTTTTTGGCAGGAGGGGAAACCCCTCCCTCACCCTCCCCTTCCAACTTCTTAATTTAATAACATCTGTCACAAAAAAGTGCTGTTGCATTTCAGTTACCTGGTATTTGGACTGCAGTTGTGGCCAGTCGACCTATCCGATTGGGGCGATTCGGTCTCTTGCGTGATCTCTTGGTTTGAGAATTATACAAAATGTGTTTGTGTACTCTATGATACATATTATAAACAAATAATCCATTTTTTGTAGTATATTTTTACATATTAAATGTTTTAATATTACATTCAATCTTTATCATTCACATGGTGTTGGACCGCAACCGTCCATTGATCTTTTCAGTCATAATCTTGCGCTCCGCCATGGTTTCACTTGGCAGGAGGGGATATCCCTCCTGCACCCTCCCCGCCCAACTTCTTAATTTACACAAAAGTGGTGTTGCATGGCACAAGAGTTCACCTGTCACACAATTCCTGTTTATCTTTTTAGTTTCAATCTCTCAACCAGCGTGTTGGTAATTGAAAGTTGTTCCCATCCTTTGATCTCAGTCAAAACAGCTCACTCATCAATTGTTGCGGTTCACAGACGGTACACCCCATCCATCTTTTCATTGACAATATCTCGCTCAGCCATAGCGATTTCTGAACTGGTCAACCGCATGTCATAATTTTATGAAATTGATATCTTCATTTTATGATTTACTGAAAACTATTTTATACAAAATAATCATACTGTACCTGGCTGACGTGACAAGCTCTGCTATGTGTACCGGTATAATCCATGGTCGTAATTAAATCGGTAATCCAACAGGAATTAATTCTTCGCAATTTCTATCCGATCAACAACTGTCAAACATCTAAATGGTATCGATATTGTAAATCCTAAAATGACAACTACTAACTGTCATGTGTGACCTTAGTATAAAATGGTAAACAATGCGTATGGATATCTTTAATAAACAAGTGAAAACAAAGTATGTATCTCAGACAATCTATAGAAATATGTTTTATTTGTCTTTGTTAGTTTATCAAAAGTATTCATAGTAATTGTTTATAAGCATATTTTGAATTATTTTAATAACTAGTGGGGCGCTATTTCGCATCGCATAGTTTTAGCCTGTTTTCTTCCGTGTCGTCACGCTCTGATGATTTTGGTGTCCCGCTTGCACGCGCTCAATATAGTTTATGAACAGAACAATACTGGTTCCATCACCTTTACGTCTTTTTTCAGGCTGATAGTATGTGCAAATTTTGAACGAAAGTAGTGCTATGTGTGACGGTAATAGGGCTCTGCCGAGCTTCGCTCGGTTTAGAGCCCGTATAAAAGCAATAATTAATGAACCAGATCTTTGGGGTCAGATGTTAAAGCATAATATATTTGAATCTGAAAAGACATAAGATACACCTAACCATAATAGGTTATAGCCGAACTACTCATCTTTAAAAGACAAGGTTTTATTGCCAGGTGGGTTCGCAATGTTTTAAACACAAAATATATGAATTTGCTTGTGAGTATTAGCTTTTCACAATCATTCTCACACATAATCCTTTGGAAAGATATTGTCAGCACATTGAATCATTGTGAGGATTTAATTATTATAGTCCTGCTACTTCGGCCTTAAGCGTGTGCGTAGAGCATGACGTCGCTCAAACTTGTCTGATCACCAGCCAGAGGCCCCAATTTCTTGAAACTTCTTAAGTTTAAAAGGCTTAAGTAGCTTATTTTAATAAGCCATAATACGTATTAAAATTTGATTTTGATAAATGAAAAATTGTTTGTTTATAATTACCATGAGTATAATTCCTATTTAAAGACTAATAATCTTAAAGAAGTCAATATATTAATAACACTAATTATAGGTAAACAGAAATAGTGAGCTTATCTTAATCCTGTTATAAGAGATTAAAGAAGTTTCGGATGACCAGGGCCCTGTAACAACAGTTTTTTATTATTTGATATATTTAAAGAACTGGAATTAAGCCAGTATTTAAGTTACTTTAATGAAAAGGCCAAAAACCCAATATATCTAGCTTGTGTGTTCATTTTGTTCCGCGGATGAAATGAATGTCAGAAAAGTTCAATTTTTCGTGTAATCAAAGAGATGCAAAGATAAAAAAATGTTTTGAATTTGTCCTTAAATCGCAACGTTTTCATCATTTTTTTTTAATTTTGGTATTTTTTAACAATTATGATATTTACGAGTAAAACATTTTATTCAATAATTATCCTGAGATTCATTACAGAAAAAAAAAACTTTTTTAGGTGCCAATTTGGTGAACAGTCCATTTAAGAAGTAAGGCTTGCACTCTCACAGATTGAATGTTTTAAAAACTTTTGTTTTTGCCTTGGAATGAGCCAGTGTTTGCATCATCGTCAGGAAACAAGTAATATAAAGCTGCTGTAATAATTTATATTTTATAATAACGTTCGAAAATTGATATTTGATGGCTAAAAGCGTTACTAACACTAAGAATTGAAACTCCAGCTGTTTTCCAAACAATTGAGATCTGTTATATAGTGAGTTTATTATTATATGGCTGAATCAAAGTCATTAAGGCCAAACTCGGCTGATTCTAAGACGAAAAATGAAAAAGGTCAAAACTATCAGTCACTGAAAGTACAGCTCTAATAACATCCGGACATTTTTCAAAACAATGTTTAATCATTATGATGCAAGCTACAACAGTGTTAACAAAAGTGCCCATATTTATAAACCGATAATAAATATAAGGGAATGTTCCGAAAACCTGCTCCAAAACCAACCATATTTTTTCTGAACAATTACTATGAGCTCCCTTAAACTATGCAATAATATGGCACATGAAACGTATAAAAAACACACTTACAACGTTACGAAACATCTGAATATCGATGAAATCACAATCGCGAGGTACCGTTAGACACCCGTATGGCGCAACTTCCGGTGTACAGAGGGCGGGGTCCACACGTGCTCTCCGACCGCAACGGCTTTTCTGGCGCCGCCCGAACCTCGCGTCACTTATCGAGGCTAACGCTATACAGATCATTACAATGCATAATCCCCAAAATGCCTTCAACATTTTTGTTATTAGCGTATCCGAACGTTTTCAATAACGCTTTGCAACTGTTCGTAAAACGATTACTGTGGTTATTTATTTAAATGAAAATGCGCAGAGATAATGGATTTAAATGAGACTCTATAAATATTATAAAACGTTGCACAGTGACTCAAAAAAAGTATATACGAAGGTCCATGTTTAGCCGCGCACTTTCACAAAATGTACAAATCAGTTTTGATATAAGAAATCTATGTCATATTTTAGTATAGCTTTAAAGTACGGAAATGTGTATATTGTTACTTTCTCATGAACCTAGCAATTAGTCAATTATTGATGAAAATAACCATGGTATTAATGATAAGCGAAAAATGTCAAAAGGTTATTTTTGTGTATACTTTCACTATATGACGCTGCCTGTTTCAATTGTCGCACAACCATTACATATTTTGATATTACACTAATGTCATCAATGGTAACTTATGTTACACTTATGCCATCGATGTCATCGTATATTACAAGTATGCCATCAATGTCAAGTTTTCTTAAACTGATGCCAACAAAGTCAAGTTATATTACACTAATACCATCAATGTCAAGTTATATTACACTTAGGCCATCAATGTAAAATTTACTACACTACCGTCACCAATGGCAAGTTATATTACACTTATATCACCGATGTCAAGATATATTACACTTATGCCATCGATGTCATTTTTATTACACTAATGCCATCAAATTCAAGTTATATAACACCAATGCCATCAATGTCAACTTATATTACACTAATGTCATCAATGTCAAGTTATATTACACTATTGTCAATAATGTCAAGTTTTATTACACTAATGTCAATAATGTCAACTTATATTACACTTATGTCAACAATGTCAAGTTCCATTGCACTAATGCTATTAATGTCAAGTTATATTACACTCATGTCACCAATGTTAAGTGATATTACACTTATGCCATCAATGCCAAATTTATTTACACTTATGCCATTAATGTTAATATATATATTATATGAATGCCATTAATGTGAAGATTTCTTACACTTATGCCAACTACGTCAAGTTATAATACACCAATGCCAAGTTATATTACACTTATGCTATCAATCATTAATGTCAAGTTATATTTACTAATACCATCAATGTCAAGTTATGTTACCCTAATGTCATCAATATCAAGTTTTATTGCACTAATGTCAATAATGTCATTTTATATTACACTTATGCCATCAATGTCAAGTTTTATTACACTAATGCCAATAATGTCAACTAATATTACATTAATGCCATCAATGTCAAGTTATATTTCACTGATATCAATAATGTCAAGTTATATTACACTAATGACATCAATATCACGTTTTATTACACAAATGCCACTAATGTCAAGTTATATTTCACTTAAACCATCAAAATCAAGTTTTATTACACTAATGCAATTAATGTCAACTTATATTACAATAATGCCATCAATATCAAGTTTTATTACACTAATGGCATTCATGTCAAGTTATATTTCACTAATACCATCAATATCAAGTTTTACTACACTAATGCAATTAATGTCAACTTATATTACAATAATGCCATCAATATCAAGTTTTATTACACTAATGGCATTCATGTCAAGTTATATTTCACTAATACCATCAATATCAAGTTTTACTACACTAATGCCATAAATGTCAGCTTATATTACACTAATGCCATCAATATCAAGTTTTATTACACTAATGCCATTAAAGTCAAGTTATGTTTCTCTTATACCATCAATGTTAAGTTTAATTACACTAATGCCATTAAAGTCAAGTTATATTTCTCTTATACCATCAATGTTAAGTTTAATTACACTAATGCCATCAATGTCAAGTTTTATTACACTTATTTCAACAATGTCAAGTTTTATTACACTAATGTCATAAATGTCAGCTTATATTACACTAATGCCATCAATATCAAGTTTTATTACACTAATGCCATTAAAGTCAAGTTATATTTCTCTTATACCATCAATGTTAAATTTAATTACACTAATGCCATCAATGTCAAGTTATATTACACTTATGTCAACAATGTCAAGTTTTATTACACTAATGCCATTAAAGTCAAGTTATATTTCTCTTATACCATCAATGTTAAGTTTAATTACTCTAATGCCATCAATGTCAAGTTATATTACACTTATGTCAACAATGTCAAGTTTCATTACACTTATGCCATTAATGTCAAGTTATATTACACTCATGTCACCAATGTCAAGTTATATTACACTTATGACATCAATGTCATTTTTTATTACACTTATTCCAATAATGTCAACTTAAATTTCATTAATGACATCAGTGTCAAAATATATTCTATCGGTGCTTCACTTATTTAGCGTCAAATTTAAAATGGTATTATTTTTAGATATATATTGAAAGGTTTAGACTTTCTGCTATAGAAAACAGCCTATAAAATTCATTAGAAAATGCAACACAAACTACAGAAATTGACTCGGAAAGGTGGCGAATTATGTAGGTCGTGTTTGGAGCTTGTTTGCAATGAGACCTTTAATATTAATCTCTAAGACACATTGATATTGTACAAATACATGACCCTCTGGCAAGGGAGGTATTAATTTAATATGATTTTGTTGGTAAAGGATACTATTAAAGAGTCACAACTAGTACTTGTGTTTCCGACTCCATGTAGTCATATCAGCACATACGCATGACATCAGATTACATAGCGTTTATTTTTGGAACCCAATTGCGGCTTTAAGAAAATCAGTTTGAAAATGCTCTAATTTCCGTTTATTGCTTATTGCTATTTTTAGTTGTCTGGTAAACCACCAGTAAGAAATTAGGTTCTAACAAAGTAGTGCAAAACCTTTTTCAATTATCTGCTTAATTTATACACTTTCAGAATGAAACACATTGAATGCCAAAAAGTGATGAACACTTTTTATCATTATTAACAAGCAATTTATATATAGCAATGTAACAATAGCATAGTGAAAGATCGATTGCCTGTGTATCACTCATAATATGCAAGCTGGTATATCAGGCAATAATAACAAAAAACATGCCATATTTAACTTAACTACTGAGCTATTGTTACACAACCAAATAACAATGTAACAATTAAATGGAATAACAGGTCAATTCAGGTGAACAATATTAAAAGTAACAAAACATACATCTTTGACGCATGTTAAAAACTCATAAATTGATACGGTGTACTATACTCCACCAAAGATGCGTTTGAGTAATAGTCTTATATGGAATGAATCTTAACATTTTCTGTTTAAAACATCAAACAAACACTTCTAATGCTAAAATGTTTCGTACATGTTCATGTACATAAAAATAGGGAACACATAATAAAAGAGCATATACATATTAATATAAACAAACAGAACACATGAGACCTTATGACTACACGATCACAAAAACTCAAGAAAATACATTTTGTAACGTGCCTTGTCCATTGAGAGCATTTTCAGTTTGTTTAAAGCAACACTATTTCAACTGGTTACCAACTGTAGATTTGAGTCTTCTCATTTGCTCCTCAATCTGGGGTAAATTAAGGCCAACACTGACCAATTAAGCACTTTTTAGAAAATTCTTCGGAAAATAAATCACTAACCTCAGCAAAAAAAATCCGTACCACCATATTGTCGTTTTCTGATTCAGTATCAAGCTTGTACGAGACACTACGTTCTAGAAAGAAGTTAAAGAAGTAACCGGTAAAACCTGTCAAATTATACAAAACCTTATCATACTGATACCACCAGTAGCATGAAAATAATCAGGAGCATGGTATTGGAAGAAACATGAGGATAACCACGAAGCAGAGAACACATTCGATCAATCTAGAAAACTAGTTGTTTGCCAATTGATAATCATAATTTGTAATATTAACATAAACATGAGCAGCTCGCCAATACAAAAAGGGGCGAATTCCCGTTATCGATAGTAATAGCAATTGACTCACGAACTTCCCTAATGCAAACACTTTTCAAAGATACGATGCCGTTATTGTTTGAACGTTTGAGCACCACACACAGTCTGCCTTATAAAATAAAAGGTTTAAGACTGTTTGATCATGGAGTTTCATAATAAAAAGTATCATTGTACTAAAACTGGGAAGAAATAAAGAAACTATTATTAAAAATGAAAACGACATGCATTAGCTAAACTCTTCGTCCAAATGATTACCTATGTAATATATTTGAAGAAAAAGACGTCACGTGCCGGAACATTTTTAGCCAGCCAAAGACGGTTTCAATACACAATTGTATGTACCATTTTCCTACGCGCAAGCCATTCCATATTTGCACATTTGACATACAGCAGTCAATTTAAACAATAAATGAATATTTATATGAAAAACTACACAAATAAGCACCGAAAATAAACCATAATTAACAGTAAGGTATATCATAACTGGAGTGTTACGATAGGAAGCTTTTTTGTGACCCGCGTTCTCGGCAGATACGTGTTTACACACATAGCTCGACGTTATACGGGTCATCAGAAAAGCGTATTTTAATAATATCCCCTTTGTACGTCTTCCAGACAATGTGTCATATACGAAACTTAGAATGTTAAAATAATTAGAACATTAGGATAGAGTTCACACATCATTCTTTTTATCCCCCGCTGAATCGAAGGTTTCGGAAGTGGGATATTGTTTTGGCGATGTCCGTAATTCCGTCCTTCAGTCCGTCCGTCCGTCCGTCCGGTACCATATCTTTGTAGGCATTGATCAGAAAATGTTCAAACTTCATCAGAATGTTCCCCTTGATCAGATCTCGACCACTTATAAACGTGGGTAACATGGGTCAAAAACTAGGTCACTTGGTCAAATCTTAGAAATATCTTTGGAACAAACTAGAGGCATTAAACATGGTCAAATATTCATGAAACTTAATCAGAATGTTTTCCTTGATGAACTCTTGGTCGTAAATAAAACTGGGTCACATATGATCGAAAATAAGGTAACCATGTCAAATCTTAGAAAAATCTTGTCCGCAACTATATCATGGTAATGTTTGGTCAAGTTATGTTCAAATTTTGGTCATGATGTACCCCTTGATAAAATATGCACCACTTTAAAAAGTGGGTCACATGGGGTCAAAAACTAAGTCACTAGGTGAAACCTTAGAAAAATCTTTGGAACATACTAAAGGCATTATACATGGTCAAATATTCATAAAACTTTTTCAGAATGTTTTCCTTGATGAAATCTTGGATTTATTTCAAATTGGGTCACATATGATCGAAAATTAGGTCACAAGGTCAAATCTTAGAATAAATTTGTCCGGAATAGAAATGATTAGTCGGATTATGTTCAAAATTGGCCATGATTTTCCCCTTGATGAAATATGGACTACTTAAAAAGAGGGACACATGGGGTCAAAAACTAGGTCACTAGGTCAAATCTTTGAAACACATTAGAGGCATTATGTATGGTCTCATATTCATGAAACTTGATCAGAATGTTTTCCGTGATGAACTTTTGGACATGTTTTAAACTGGGTCACATGTGTTAAAAAATAAGGTCATTAGGTCAAATCTTTTAAAAATCTTGTTCGAAATTATATTATGGTTGTGATTGGTCGCATTATTTTCAAACATGGTCAAAATTTTATCTTGGGTTAAATTTCGAATGCGTTTTAAAAGTGGGTAATATGGGTCAAAAACAAGGTCAATAGGTCAAATCTTAGAAAAAAATATTGGGAACACACTAGAGACATTTAATATTTATGAGACTTGATCAGACTGATTTCCTTGAATGTTGTTAAAAAGTTCGAAACTGGGTCACATGGGGTCAGAAAGCAGGTCAGTAGGTGAAATCTTTGAAAAATTGTGTCCCGAACCAAACATTGGTATTAAATAGTCAGTTAAGTTCAGAATGTTTGCCTTAATGAAATCTTACAAGAGTTTTAAAATTGGTCACATGGGGTCGTAAACTAGGTATGTAGGTCATATTTTACAGAAATCTTGGGAACACACTAGAGGCAATACATCTGCTCTAACTTCCATGAAACTTAATCAGATTGTTTGCCTCGATGAAATCTTGGAATAGTTTGAACTAGTAGGTCATGTGGGGTCAAAAGTGAGGTGTCTGGGTCAAATCTTAAAAAAAACTTGTGGACACTCTAGAGGCTATAATGATTTTGCAATATAGCTTGACCAATCTTCATGAAACTTGATTAGAGTGATTGCCTTCATGAAATTTTAGATTCATTAGATGCATAAACTAGGTTTCTTGGTTAATTCTAAATGCCACATCATATAAAAAAACATTTTTTAATTTTCAAACAGTTGCAATCAAACTCAAACTCATCTCACCAACAATTGATTTCAATTCCTTGACTTAGCCCAATCAGGTGGGGGATATCAATTCAACGAATTTGCTTGTTAATTATTAAATGTGGTGTGTTTTGAAACATGAACTTTCGAAGACGCTACCGTCTCAACTTATGATATTTTCTGATTTTGTTTATAAATGAGTAGTACAAGACTTGTTTTCGCTATATTTTATTGAAAACTTGTTTGAATTTCATGAATTGATATTAGTCAGTACATCCGCTACCGGAGTTTGTATATTTTAATACGAATGCAAAGCGCAAAAATTTAGTGCTATCATATTAGTCATGAGTATTACAAATCAACCAGACAAAAACAAGCACACACAATATTTAAGACACGACATTGTACTTCCAGATTATGTTCAAAATAAATAAAAGTACCTTCAAAAGGGACAGCCCACATTAATAGTTTACACAATAATTTCAACATGCATAATAATAAAACAGAAAATATTGGTGATCCCAAAGAACCATATGATTGCGTAAACAAACGCGTTGTGTTGAAACAAATTTGTAAAAATCCTGAATTATTTTACTATTTAGAAATTACCAAGAATGATTGAGACTTTAACAGAACAAACAAATGATTACAGTACACAACTTGAATCAAATATTCAATCTAAAATATTATAAATTCAAAAAAATACAACATAGCATTAACAATCAAATAGATGGGATAATAAAATCATACACGGATGCTGAAAATCTGACAAAGCATTAGAAAAGGAGTAACTCAAATAATCAAAACAAATAAATCACTCTCGGGATTGAAATTTTAAAAGAACATCTACAACAAATGACAGACGAATAATTGCCACAGATGAGTTATAAGCAGAACTTAGCAGAACTTTAATATATATGCAAAAAGCTATAGAAACATGCTCAGTAGCAAGAAGTTTAAACATAAACCCGGTTTAGTGGCAATGGACAAACGCCAAAGACATAGAACACAAAATCACAAACAAGAAACATAGATCAGCACAAAACTCTACAAACAGCACAGTGCATAAATACTATATATATAAATAATTGGTATGTTTATCAAGAACTGTTAGGTACCGCCTTGGAACGGTCAGTAAAATGTAAATTTATGGGGGTTTAAACTAGTTTATGTGCACAAACCTCACTCTTATCCCAACAATTCTTAATAAAGATAAAACGCAAAAGGTAAATCTTATCAAAGTATGCATTAACTTATCAATAAAACAAATAATAATATAAAAAAAGAAAAGGTAAACCCCAAGTACTTCAATGATTAGATATCCCAACTCTATCTGCAGACGGAGGGAAACAATTCAGAGCACCTAATGCAAATACTTTTCAAAGATACGATGCAGTCATCGTTAGAAACCAAAAACATCACACACAGTCTGCCTTATAAAATAAAAGGTTTAAAACTGTGTGATCATAGAGTTTCATAATAAAAAGCATCATTGTACTAAAACTGGGAACAAATAAAGAAAAACATTATTAAAAATAAAAGCGACTTGTATATGCTATTCTCTCCTTCCAAATGATTTGAACACGTAAAATATTTGAAGAAAATTAAGTCACAGCCAAAACACTCGGAGTCAGTCAACACGTGTCCGCCAAAAAAGGTTTTAAAGATAACATGAATTAGCAAATTCTTCATAAAAATCAAAGCACTGAAAGTTTAGTTATGAAAGGATGCTATATTCAACCCAATATTTTGTTTCAGGTATTCATCTTCAAAAACAAGAAGGCAAGTGCTCTTCAACCTCGCACTCACAACATGATAATACTCAACTGAACCTGCGATTTTATCGTTTAAACTCCATGTTTGGGAATCCCGCATTGATTGTAAAGATTGAAATAGAGAACAGCACAGTTTTAAAGTTAGGTAGTTATAGTAATTGTTTGTGGTCAGTTGGAGGACCTTAAGTTAAAAAAAATTCAATATTTAGTGGGTTTACTTACCAACACAAAATACGTAAAACCCTGAACTGTCATTTTCATAACTATCTTACATTAAATTCTTGCTTTGAATTAGAAGAGCCAACAAATATAACATTAGAACATGCGCTTTTAACCACTCCTTACACAGTTATAGAGCTGGATTTTTTCAGCAATTTTTTATAGACGGTTAAATCATATCTGAAGCTTTTTCAACACAAACAAACGAGTCAAAGTCCTTTCAAGATTAATTGTAGCTGGTTGGTAATATTTAAATATTAAACTTCCCAGAGATAAGGCCATTAACATATCTGTCACAATTAAAGTATTTTATCATTTATAATGTATATCAATGGAACAATATATAAATAATTACATAAAAGCCAAGCAGCTTATATCATTTTGAGGAAATTAAACTGGGGCCAGCATTTGTTAAAAAGGATGATATGGCAGATTTCTTCAACTTTGAAATTTTGGTTAACTGCTTCTTGCACCAACATCTATCAGATATTCAATTGCATTTATAGTCAGTTATTGTTTTTCTGTGACGTAGGACGACCGCGTTGAGAGTATTCTCATTAATAATACAATAAAGGCTAAGCAGCTTATATCATTGTGAGAGAATAAAACATGGGCCAGTATTTGTCAAAAAGGATGATATTGCAGATTTCAGTCTTAAGATTGTGATAAATTGCTTCTTGTATTACTTTTGCAGGACAGAAAATGTATCGGGACCCAACTGTATTTTGCTTCAGGCCATGAATGACGTACCAGAGGGCACGCTGGCCAGCAGAGATCGCGATATTATGAACTTCGGTATCATAATTATAACTTGTTCTGGATGTCGTAGGTTTTTCAGAAGACCTGAGTAACTATGCATGCAATACCATACATTGAGACAATTTACTTCTAAAAAGTGCAACATTTGATGAGGAACCTCTGCATTGATAGGTTAGATAATTGAAATTCACAGCGTTTTATCACATCACGTAACCAAGCAGTCTAACTGAACGTTTGAAAACCAATACAATGTATAAGCAAATATATTGATTATACATTGTATTCTCGGTTTAAATTTGTTTTGACGTCAACATATCTATATCGAGAGGTGAATGTGAATAGGTTCTAAGTGACATTAAATAAAGAAGAAGCTTTTCGCTTTCACTCCTCGATATGAAGTGAACAAATATGTCGTGTAGACCTTGTGATTGGGCCCCCGATCAATGCCACGCCCTTCCGCATGTCGTACGTGTCCGACAATCCGGAACAATACTTCTTTCAGTTTAGCTGTATCGAAAGGAACATCGTTAGGAATGGCGCATGCTATGGCCGATGGTATGTTGACATCATAATGAGCGAGGGAAAACTCGACAATCCACCTATGCATCTCATTGTCCGAGAACTGTGGCAGAAATTTGGGCTAAAATTTGACGACCCAAGGAATACCTTTCTGTGGATCGGATATGGTATGTTTATCTATAGACAAGAAATATGTACTTAAAACCAAAGTGAGCTGGATTTTGACCTTTACAAAATTTAGTGACATTTAACCTAAAATAACCTAAAATATTATTTTTTTCTTCAGATTCATCAAAGGGGTCACCAACTATCTAGCATAAATAACTATGAATTACTGCACTTATACAAAGTCAGTAAATCTCGAATTGTCTAAACAGAGAAAAAAATATATTTTAGGTTATTTTAGGTTCAATGTCACTAAATTTTGTAAAGGTCAAAATTCAGCACATTCCCACCAAATCACTAAAACTCGTACATTACTCGTATATCAATCGTATTTGTTGTGATTTGCATAGTAGACAATATAATTCAAACTAAACTTTTGTGAACCCATATTAAGGAACACATAGTAACATTTAAAATGTATCTGAATATGTTTGTTCTTTTTTCTTTCAGAGTGCCCAGTTAAAATGTATCTGAATATGTTTGTTCTTTTTTCTTTCAGAGTGCCCAGGGGACATACTGCCTTAACCCAACTTTGGACCAATAATAAACTCTTCATGTTACTCCGAGACCAAACCAGGAACCAATGATAAACACCTCACCATACTCCAAGTCCAAACCAGGAAGCAATGATAAGCACCTCACCATACTCCAAGATCAAACCTGGGACCAATAGTAAAATCATATCTTACTCCATTATCAAACCCGGGCCCAATAATAAACAACACTTCATACTCCAAGATCAAACCAGGGACCAATAATAAACAACACTTTATACTCCAAGATCAGACCAGATACCAAAACAAACACCTCATCATACTACAAGATCATACCTGGAACCAATAATAAACATTGTATCATTCTCCAAGACAATTCATGGCACTTACAATAAACACTCTATACTCAGTGATCATACCTGGGACCAATAATAATCATCATACCCCAACATCGTACATAGGACCTATAATAAACACTTCATCATACCCCAAGATATTATCTACGACCAATAATAAACACTTCGTCAGACTACAAGATTAAACCTGGGGCAAATAATAAACACCTAATAATTATTCAATATCAAACATAGGAATAATTATAAACACTTCATCATACTCAAAGATCGAACTTGGGCCAATACGATACGATACGATAAGTAAGCACTTCACCATACTTCAAGATCAAACATTGAGCCAATGATTAACACTCTAACAATAAACCTGGATCAATAATTATTACGTATACATACTCCAGATCAAACCTTGGACAAATAAACACATAATCATAGTTCAAGATTAAATCTATTCTATTAATAAACAACAAATCATACTCCCAGATAATACCTGGGACTAATAATAAACACTCTGTTATACTCAAAGATCAAACTGGGACCATAATAAACACTTTGTCGTACTTCAAGATCAGGGGCTATATTCAATAAACAACTTAGATCCATCTTAAATTTAAGAGTGAAATCTAAGCATTTTGATTGGACTGTAAAATAAATTGACCAATCAACTGAATGGAATCACTGAGGCATGTCTAAGGATAAGGATAAGAACTTTATTGAATACTGGCCCAGAACTGGTACCATTAATAAACAATTAGTCATATTCCGTTATTAAACAGGGACTAATAGCAGACAATTAGTCGAACCCTAAGATCAAACCAGAAAGTAGTGACTTAATCATACTCCAAATCAAACCAATATTTAGTATATTAATGTAATTCTAAATAATAAAGACCTTAACTCTTATTTTCTTTGTAATTACAAGCTGTTTTATACGCTATTTCCATTTGTATATACTGGGAAGCAAAATTGATTTTACACGTATACCACTAAAAACCTAATGTAGCCAAAACGTTTACATTTAATGACATAAATCTGGAACACATCCCAGCGTCATTTAAGTGCTTTCTGATATTAAGTAACATTTCTGCTGGCACTTTGACTTTCTATTGAGAGTGTGTGCATACACAACAGTTTGTTATGATAACAGTCAATAATTATTTACGTATGCCAAGCATGGCTTCACACATATAGATGAAAACCTGGTACACTTTAACGAATAAAATGTTTCAGTTTCATAATATTTAGGACATCGTGTTCAGTAATATGGTTCCAAAGTTCATTGCCGCAAAGAGGACTAGAGGACCTTGCCCGAGTGCGAGTTTAAACTAGATAATACACCAAAGATGTGTTTCTTGGTCTACACAAGCACAATAGATATATTGTCATTAAAATATTACATGCATTGCAATAGTGAAATACCGTGTCAGGCATACGCTGCATTTAAGGGGTGATATTGTGTCAAAGCAGATATCGACGAAAAATTGTTGATAGCAACGAGTATCGAAAGTTGCTGTGTTCAAGAACGTATGAGAGTTCATTTATTTAAGCAACATATACCGAGCCGGATTTACTTTAGAAACAGTTCCTGATGCCCTTCTAAGTAATAGGCATCTCTCTTGTCAAAAAAACCCACGTTACTCTTCTTTTCAATTTGATGATAAACAGTTAGCTGTTTGTAATAAGTATCTAACATTTTTTGGAACTGCTTTTCCTGTAATTAAAACTGCGTTTGCTATAAACAATTGTCTATTTAAGATGAAATTTTCGAAGGGTTTGTTGACCAACATGATAAGATGTCCTAAGTAGTTTAACCGCCCTTATGACATATGCAAGTTTAAGAACGTCATTAAGGAGATTTCAATGTTCTGTGAGGTTAGCACAATGCAGATAAGCCTCTAGCTAGATTGATTAAGTATCTGGCGACTACTTGTTTTTGTTGGTTTATGCTAAATAAGTCTATTCTATTCTGATTGTGAAAACAGCTTAAAGCTGATTCACTATCGTACCATTTCCTGGGCAGAAACCAGTTATATGTCCATTTTGAGTGGCAATGAGAAGGTACCCCTGGTTGGGATCGAGCCCACAACCCCTTAATGATATGCAGACAGTTTTACTCCTAGACCACTCTCACCCTCTTGTTTCTGTTGCGAAATAATTTAAAATAAAGTCTATTACATATATCTAGTTCATTTGCTTTTATATTTGTAAATAACTTTATGTCAGTATTCCATTCACTTGTTTCGATATAGCCCTCTGAATTGCCTCTAAGCTGCTTGGTAATTTCGGAAAGATACGTGCAGGCCTCCTAGGGGCGTTGGGGGGCTTCTTTCCGACCCTGTTTCTGCGTTAGTAAAAGTAACTTGCTGGTCCCAGTAGGCTTGGTATGTTGTTGAAGCGACTGTGATTCTTTCTGCAGCTTTCAAAGTGCAAATACTAACATCATGTAAATATTTCGTTAATCTTCGTAATACGTAAGATGCGGTCATGAATCCCTTCTGAAAACGTGGCATCCTATATGTGTTTCATGTGAGCCACGCAAAATTACTACCTAGGGTCTGTAATTGATAAGGTGAAGTATAAAGGCACGTATTCAGAATTAAGTAAACTTTCACTGTCCCCTTATAAGAATTTGGATACATTGTTTACGTTGGCATATATGACCCTCCACGTATCTTTGTATATATAAGAAATATAACACACTACTGAGGGTCATATGACATTATAAGGACCGGCAAGTCAGCCCCCGAATGTGTATATGGACCGAGGCGTTAGCCGATCATTTTTTTAACATTTAATAATTTTAAAGCGCCATTGATGTAATTAATTGAACAAACAATGTCCCTGTGAAAATTGCAAGCAGTATTCACCTGTTTTATGCCTAGAGCGGTCCATATTTTATGACATCAGCGGTCCATATTATATTTTTGGACGAGGTTCGGACCGGCCAAAAACGTATTATGGACCGCTGACGTAATAAAAACTGGATTTTTATAAAAAATACATGTAAATACGGAGCGATCAATTTTATATAAACAAGGAGGGGACACATTTATGTAAAGTATAATATTCTTGTGTATGTCGAACATAAATGGTATTTTTTCTGTACATTTTGTTAATATACCTGCTCTTGCAAGATGTACACTGATTAGAGCTGTCGATATATTTACCGTTAAGTCCCCTGAAACAACAGCGCTTCCCTCTCCGCAATATACAGAACGTTTGAATTGCTCGCGGCAAAGTCATATTTATAAAAAAGGCGGTTTCTTGGACTGTTGTAAATACATTATCAAGTGGCATTCTAGAAGTTTGAATATATGATTTCCATTTCATCTTTTTATCATTTCTTTTATGATGAAGTAATTTACATAACGCAGGTTCAATACAATTTCTTCATTTGTAATGCAATTGTCTGTCTTATCATCTTATTGTGTGTCTAAAACAACAGCATCAATTTAGCGTGATGGCTTTGAAACAAACAACACCATGTAAGGAGAGCGCTGAAAGCGTTGAAAGGCTTAGACGCGACAAGTGGGGCTTTTTTAACAATTATTTTGACAGGAAAAACGAATCCCAATAATATTTGAGGGACCCCAAACTGTTACTCATAAGGGCCTGTCATAATCTACGAATAGGTTATGTTTTTTATACAATTGGCTAGTTTCATAACCGTGACTGATCATCCTTTATGTACAAAGCTATATGAAGAGTGCTTGCAGCTCGACAGTTAATTGATCTTGAAAACATACATGAAACCCGATATTGACTGAGGACGTTTTGACTTTTTGTAGTAGGTAAAGTACGAGAGTTTTCTGCATTATTATCTATACTGATATATTCCCCTCGGTTCCTGACCAATGTTTATTTAAGAATTTTTGTCTTGCTTTCAAAGTCACATTTACGTTGCACTCTTATGAACGTATTTGAATAAAATGGTCTGTTCATTGCACTATTTTGAACTACATTACACCAAACGCACCATTTGTGTAACCTCGGCGCATTAATTATTTTAACAAGTTATTTCAAAAATGAGATCTAACGATACTTATTTTCGATAAGCGGTATTTATGTTTATGGACTTTTGACCCACAGCCTTTAAACTGTTTATAATTTGAAGTGAGTCGTAAAGATTTTCTTGGTAATGCATCTGAAAACACTTGAAGAATATCTTTTACTCTTTAATACCAACATTCTAGAAAAAATACAGAGTGTTTTTTATTATTTTTCTGGTTGACACAGTCAAGGACAAAAAAAGTAAAACTGACAACAAAACCTTACGCCCACAAGTATTCATACACAAACAATATAATAACATAACCTAAACGCCTTTTGTTGAATTGCGTGACTAACGTTATTAAAAATTGCGGACTTCAAAGACAATTTTTGAGCAAATATCAATATTTGTTGAAGGGTTCCAGCGGACAGTATATAGTTTTAACACACCTTGTAATTTGCCAAACTTTATTTTGTCATACAAAAAGCGCATTTTACATGATTGAGTCCGTTAGAATGCTAAAGTAGAGCTTTATCATTAATGTTCTGTGTTTTGCCTTAAAAAATACTTTTGTTACTGCAGTATGTAAAGTGTGTACTCGTACATGTTTATATGAAAATCTATATTTCTATACTGTTACTGTGGATACATAAAAAAGATAAACATAAACATAAATTCACAAAGCGTTTTATTTGTTTGAAAAACAACATTAACTTAAAACAAAATATGAAACCATGGCGACATTTTTGAACATTGTGTAGCAATTTGTGTATGAACAAAACAATTAATCATGTAAATATTGAATTTCTTGCATTGAATAACCGTTATATTAAAGTTGCTAATGATTGTATCATTTTACTTTCCAAAGTTAATGTAAAACAAACGTTGATATGTTCTTATTCGCACCTTGGTCTTTTAACATACCTTTATTGCAAGCAATTACGTGGTATTTTCCATGTACCTATGTTACCCGGAAATTGCCATAGCAACGCGAATAGTTGCGATATTCTGACTTGATTTCCACTTAAATGCCAACTAGGTAGTACTGCTTCGTTTTTTTTTTCAGTTTATCAAGTTATGCTCACGTCTGTCGCCAGCTTTATGGCTTGATGTTCTATGTTATTTTTTTGTGAATTTGTGTTCTATGTCTTTGGCGTTGCCCATTGCCACTAAACCGGGTTTATGTTTAAATGTTTTGCTACTGAGCATGTTTCTGTAGTTTTTTACATATATATTGAACCCCGCCGCGACACCATTACGACTTAAAATATGTTTAAATGCCATGAGATAGAAGTGAATGCAATTAGGCGGCAAATCCAGACATTATAATATTATTAAAAAATAAAAACAGAGTGAGATACACGAGATGCGGGCGTGAAACGCAAGATTTTTGCGAATAGACATCTTGATTCTTTAATGTGTTTGGTGTAACGCACCGATACACGGAATACAACTTCCCTGGGTTGAACAAGTACTGCGTATACCACCGTTTCGGATTCAATAAAAAACTGTAATTGTGATCGTTCTACTTATCTTACAGACGTCGTCACATATCTAATGAAACTTTGTACACATGTTATCAGAAAATTTACTCTGATTTAAATCATTGTTGTGTAACAATCTAAATGAAAACAATAATTGCTTATTTGGTAATAATTCCAGCAAGTCATACGTTTATTTCTCATTTTGTTTTATCATTATATAGATTTATTTGAATAATGCAGTTATCTTTTTATAACATATCTTTAAGAGAAAAACCTGATAATTCCTCTCGATATGATAAAACCGTCTTAAATCCTTTAAGTAGGTTGATGTTGTGAAAAAATGTACTGATAGGGTTCAAATTTTGAAACTTCGTAAACTTGCTGAAAATATGTTTATGGTTGAAAAAAGCTCAAAGCCCACTCTGGATTAATCCAAAATGCTGCCAAAATTTAGCATAATAATGTAACTATATAGATGTGCTGCTTCATGTAACCTGACAAATGCCTTGTTTAGTCAAATATTATTGATAATTTAGCTTTGAATGGGTTTATGGTTGCAGAATGTGTGGCATTTGACTATGAAAAGGCCTAATATGAAAAGCATATGGGTTACTTTGGCTCTAAATGTGCTAAATTGCCTACATACATGAATTGTCTTGAAGGCACTGAAAATGCTATATGGCAGCGGCACCTGAGCTTGTTTGGCTCTGTCCGGGTTTTATGGTTGCCAAAATCTGGACTTATTAGCACTGAGTAGGCTAATGAGAGCTGCCACGTAGGTTTGTTTGGCACTGAATGGGGCCATAATGATCTTAATGTTCTAATTAGAGCCGCATACATGTTTGTTTGGCTCTAGACATAACGCTATGGTTGCTAAAATATGTCTATTTGACACTGAATATGCTGAACTTAGAGCTGCGCATGTGTTTGTTTTCCTCTGAATGATCGTTATGATCCTTGCCAAGATATAATCTAGTTGGCATTTATTGGGTTTGTTGGTCTCTGAATGGGCTTCATGATTGCAAAACTGTGTTATTTGGCACTAAGTATGCTTATTTCAAGTTTCGCATGTGTTTCATTCGCTCTGGATGGAGATTATGTATGTCAAAATGTGGCGCTTTTATAACTTAGAAACCTTTATTAGAAGTGCACATATTAGCTTTGAATGGGCTTGTGGTTTCCAAACTGCTTAATGCTTAGAGCTATTTATAAACTCTTTTGGCTTTTATTAAATGGGCTTTATGGTTGCCAAAATAAATAATATTTGCATGGCACTGAGTATGCTTCAATGGAGCTGCATGTGTGGTTTTGGTCCCTATATGGCTGACATTATGTGCTCTATTTGGTACTGATTATGCAGAGCATTGGCTTGTTTTGCTCCGAATTTGGCTTACGGTTGCACGTGTAGTTTAGAAAATATACAGTTTGCTTTGCTTCGAATTAGCTTCATTGTTGCGAAAAGGTGGTAAATTTGGCACTATGGAACTACACATGATTTTGTTATGCTCTGAACGTGCTGTATTGTAGTAAAATTTAAAACGATACAGAACTGGACGGATTTAAGTATATACCCAATGCGGTGTGGGTTTATATATGGAAATGCTTTACTTTGATCGCTAAAGAAATTGTCAAACGCCGAACGGGTTTGTATACAAGTCTTCTTTGATTCAGAATGCCGATTGTAATGCAACTTTGGTGTTTCATTGACATATGATGGACTTAACTGTGGCTGCATATTTGGAACTGATATGGATGTGGACGAGTCCTCCTGTATGTTTTCAACTCAATTAACTTTTTTCAGCCGATTTGGATTTACTAGGCACTGAATTGACTTGAGAGTCTATAAAAGATTTTACACTTAATTGTCTCAAGTATATCACAAACTAGTGTGTTTTTTGTGCACTTGATAGAGCTTCATAGTGTCTTTATAGTAACTTTGGCAAAAACTTTTCAGATATATTATGCAGTTAATGTTTGAAACTATAAAAAGTCCACACAGTCTGCCTTAACAAATACAAGGGATAGAAATGTGTGATTATAATGAAAATCATCATTGTTTTAGCCATGGGATTAAACAAAAACATTATAAAAAATACAATATATATTTTTGCTAAAATATTCTTCCAAATTATAAACCTAAGTAAAATATAGAAGTAAAGTAACGCCATACGCTGAAACATTCCGACTGAACCAAATGAATGAAAAAGTCAAGAATTTCACCATATTTGCATAAGATTTTTAGTGAATTCAAATTTCATTGCAGCCATTTTTGTCGCCATCTTGGATTTATCGATCCATACCATGCGTTCGAAATTTATGCTTATCACTTTATCACTTCGATACAACATACTTTGCCTATGTTGGTGTATAACATTATGTTACCTACTCCTTAAATCAACTTCTTCTGACCTAATTGTCACTCCATTAATATGTGTAGTCACTTCAAATAATGATTATTAGCATGAGATACAAAAAAATTGTTGCTATTGGAATCGTTTTATAATTATTTTCTAAAACAGAGACATAAAAGGATATTTACAACATTTATGCTTGACATGTTTACAAAAGATATAGATATAGAAAAATAAATGAAAAACATGATTTCGATAAATAACATTAGCAATCAAATATTTTTAGGTGGAAAATGGCTGCCATGGCAACCAAAACGTTTTTTTTTTAAGTAAATAATATTTTATTGTGTTTCTTTTTACGATATAACCATAAAAATAATTCAACATGACTTATGAAATATCTGAGGTAATATAACAATTCATTTATTTATGACAATACCTATTTATAACACCTATTTATAACATGAAGGATAAAGGCCATCTTGGATGAAATTTAGATGGGTCATTATTCCTTTTTAACTTTGACACGCATATGTGTCATCAGGCAACATTTCATAATTTTAACCCAAATTGCACAAAATTGGTAAAATTTAGTCATGACACATAAACATTTTGCAACATTATGACGTCACCAAACAGAGTGTGAATTCACTATTAAAAGGAAGCCAAAAGATATTGTGTTATATATGTTGTGATTCTTTCTTCTGGAAATCATCACACCGTTAAATCTTATTAAAAAGAGAATAAAATAATTGGATCTGCAATACACGTATTATGAGAAATAGCTTTGTTCAGGAGAAATAGGTATATCTTTTGTGTAAATTAGTAACAAAGAGGGCATGTGATAAAAAAATGGCATATGTCATCAAGTATAGACAGTTTTATTGAGCTCGTCCAGGATATATGCTGGTAAGCTCGCCAATGGCTCGTAAGGCTCGCTTAATAACAAAAACCCTGATCTCGTTGACTCCAATTGTGAATAATATGACGACTCGAGAAAGAGTCGTAACTTCGGACATTGTCTAGATATTCGGACACATGAAAATAAATTTTGTGGTAGATCTACCGATGATCGACTCCTTCAGTAAAATCAATACAGGAACATTTTACCTCGGCAGACAATCTTTCATAACGATCACCTTTTCAGTAAACAGCATATAAATCCTACACATCAATTAAGTAAAAAATCTTAAAGCGGGGAATAACTTCACTGTACTCATGCATATATTATTGGCCCGCCAAAACAGCAAAAGTGAGAGTAGCGTGTTCATGAAATAAGTGCGTTTACAAAATATAAGGTGTATGAACGCTGAATTTTAGCATGTTTCCATGGTAGTTTTTACTGAAATGCCAAAAAATCAATCGGGTAATTTTACCAAGATATTTGTAAAAGGTAATAAAGATTTGGTTTACCATATTAAACTGCGAACTTAAAAAAGTGGCCGAAGTTTATTGCCAGAAACTTACCAGTATATATGTTGCTTGAGACATAATGAAAATAAGTTTCTTGCTTTTGAATATACAACAATTACTGTTTGTGTCATATTATTCATTTAAGAAACAGACAAAAAGGCTACTTAAAACCAGATGAACGAGTCATGGGCTGCTGAAGAAATGAGAGTTTAATTTAAGGTGGAATAAATATTTAAATAAGTTCAGTCTAAAGTAGGAGTGAAATGAGACAAGAACGGTTAGTATTTGAAAAGTTCTCATTAACTTGACAAAGTAGTTATAAAACTGCAGTAAATTACGTCATATTGTAAATTTGGTGAAAAAACAGTCTCTTTACAGGCTACTTGAGAGGTATTGTTACAATGTGCATGTTGACAGATTATATTACCAGGTTTTAGAATATCATAGGATCTCACCGTCATTGCTTCAAGTTGCTACCTAATACTAATATACTCGAATAAATATCCGAAATTTGATGATTAAAGTAAACAAGAAAACAAGAATGAAGAAGAATTTCAGAACACTCGTGAACATATGTTTGGTTGTGTTTGTGGTTTCGCTTATTGTGGGATACACCAAGTGGAACATGATACCGGTGAATTCGTCGTCATCCCCTTCACCGATCACAAAGTATGACTTAAGGATACTGGTAATCGTATACAACCGTGCTCAATCAATGTTACGTCTGCTAAATTCTATCAACGAGGCCAATTTTGATGGTGATAACGTCAAACTGGAGGTTTGGATTGACAGATCGAAGGCGGGGGTTGTGGATACATTAACAGTAAAAACTGCGGAAGAGTTTGTATTCAAGCACGGCCATTATGAAGTCTTAAAACATTCGCAACATGTCGGAATTTATGGACAATGGTTTGCGACGTGGAAAGCAAGAGTGAACAGTTCTGAAATCGCCGTGATTCTTGAGGATGACTTAATAGTTTCTCCTCATTTTTACAAATATTTGAAATTAGTGCATAATAAATATGACAACGTACCTGAAATAAACGGGTTTTCATTACAGGGAATCTCAATCAAGCATGCAATAGGTTACTCAAGCCAAACATTAGAAGCCCCCGAAAGTTGTTTAGTCTACTTATACCCCGTTTTAGGAACGTGGGGTTTTTCACCAAGTAGAGACAATTGGATTCACTTTTTGGAGTGGTTTTCGCAAGTGATTCAAAACAAGACGTTTCAGCCGTATGTTCCCGGAAATGTGGTTACCGCGTGGTATAAGATTTTCCAGGCCCAGGGTCGAGCAGATGGGGAGCAATCCATATATCACATATATCATTCCTGGAAATTCAAGGAATATACGCTTTATCCAAACTTTAAAGGTAACTTGTATCTGCTTGTCTTTATTTCAAACTGTATGCCCATGTCTTATTTGTCTCAGGTAAGGTATCTTCGTTGTATTTACTGACCATTTTTGGCATGTTTATTTTTTCATGGCTGTGAGTTGTAACTTCAAAATCAGTTCAATGATTGTTTCAGACAGGTATCAATTATATGTCATCGAGTGAGAACCGAAAGTCATATTTTCATCGGTGATTATATCCACGTCCATTGTTTAATTAATAAAACATAATCGATATTTCATTGAAACGAGCATTTTTAAATTATATTCATATAATTAAAAAAAACAATACAACTGCCATTTAAATGCATACAATATAAAAAGAAACGCACGTTTTCTTTTGGTTACAGCATTTCATATATTTATGTCGTAAGTTTTAACGATAAAAACACAGGGTACAAGTCTCGCGCTAACTGCAATGTTCGAATAACTGAACTAGGCAGAGATCATGGCGATTACGCACTTTGACGTCGGCCTCAAGTATATTGGACATTTTCACATATGTTCTCAAGAAAGTAAATGCGAAATAACTGTCATTCAGGTGGTGGGGATATATGTTTTATTATTTTTTTAACATTTCTTTCTGTTGATATGACGTTCTCCTGATTTCATATGTGTTACCGGTGTATATTAATTCTTGTCATCCCTGCTTATGTCTATCCTAAATTAGAACGGTTAGACTTAAGTTAACCCTCATTCAAATTTAAATGCATTCACACTTGAATCTATTTAGCCGCGTATTTGATATCTTGCATCATAATTCGTCTTGTATACTAATATGGTATTTGCTGGTAGCTTGAGACATTATGATAATTTCACCTCCATGTTCGTGTCCAACTTTTACATTTTTTCCTTTTTTGTCTTACTTTGGAAAACTTTATAGTGTTTTATGGCATTATTACCTTTATTTCTTCTTTTGTACTCTGCAAGACTTTGAGTTTTTTTTTAGGTTTAATTTGACCTTAATTTTCTATCCATATCATACTTGGCAAGACTTTGTTCGTATTTTATGGTAATTTCACCATTATTTTATAATCCAAATTGTACCCCGCAAATCGCTGGGGTATTTAAAAGATATTTGGATATAATTAAGCAGCGTTTAACTCGAAATTTCCTTTTTAGGTAATGATTTCCCCAAATATGCCTGCTGAATATCTAAATCAGGTCACTTATTTATGCTTTACTTCAATTTCCTTCTACATTTAATGGAAACATGGTTGCAAAAATCTATGGTCATGCACACACGCGTTTTACTCCAGAATAATAAAAAAAAATCAAAACAAATGAAAATATCGCAAGGTAAACAGGGCATTTCATTATTCGAAAAAAAAATAAAACGAAAAACAATTATGTGCAAAACTACAGAAACAAGTTCAATAGCAAAAAAAAAATAATAATAATAATAAACCTAGTTTTTTTATATGGTATGTATGCACGAAAAGATCTCACCAGCAAGAAACATGGAAGAACAGCACAAAACTCCACAAACAGCACAGTGCATAATACTAAATATAATACACTAGGTACGTTTATCAAGGATTGTTATGTACCGCCCTGGAACGGTCAGTAAAATGTAAAAATTTAACCCATATCGGCCGGCACGATCTTAACATAATAATAATGATCAACTTGTAAATCTACCCCTGTTGTGCAACCGTAAATGTGCATGTATCCTGATAACATCATCTCTTCTTGTAATGTATATTCTTGAATTGACACCAGGTGAACAAAGTGACTTTGAGAAGTAATTGTACAAAACGCATATTTGGAGTTGTTTATGCTTTTTTGACATGCTCTATCTGATGGATATATCTTAATACTAAATTAAAGGCTGAGGAAACCAAATGAGGTTCTTAAGGGTTATGCTTACTCGATTAGTAGTATTGTTGATCTATAGTGTTGTTTTTCCTTTAACGGGCCGAACTTCGGCACTCTTCCCAATACTTAAACTTATTCCTTTTTCCCAAATATGAAAATAAAATTCCCCATTTTATGTTCTGAATATTTTAAATCCATTTCCCTCCATTTATATCGTATCCCAAAACTATTTTTTTTGGATGAATTGGTACATTGTTGAAAAAACATTTTTATCTCTTTTTTATATATCGTGTCTAGATTTTTTTAATCATTTTTTTATTTCTAGAAAAAATTGGAACTCCCGGTTTAAGGATGAATGACGCATTTTTCCATATCAGGAACATCCCGGCATTGTTTCCAAAATGAGAGTTTTAGTCAAGCAGAAAAGATAATAATATTCATGTACACTACTTTATTATGTTCATATTTACAGGACACAAAGGTTTAACCACTAATTGGCTTGAGGCTGGGTTACACTATTCTGGAAATGCAAGCAAGCCATCCAATGAACTACTCAAAGAATGGAAATCCGATTATGAACACCTTCCAGATCAACCTAAACACCTTAACCTGAAGGGAGTTGTTCAGGATTAACTGCGTAAGAACCTCGCTGTAAATTATTAATACATGAACTAAGCGAAGCAGAAGTTGGAACTTCGAGCAAATAAATATGTTTACAAACAATTGTTAAAGAAGTTATTACAATATTACATCAATCACTCTTGATGGCACTATGTTACGCGGACGTTTGTTTCTGTTTTTTTGTTGTGGTGGGAACGAAGTATCTGGAGAAAACGCACTTGTCTGGCTTGATTAGCAAAACTGAATAAGGAACGCCTAGGAAAAGCGAATTCCGTAATCTCTGGGCTAAATGGGTATGCATGGTACATGAAGGAGCTGATTGATTATTTTTTTAATTGATTATAAACTTAGTAATTAATAATTAGACATTGTTTGCCGTCTTCCTTTTCTGTGAAATTGATATCTATGTATGTGTAAATATTTGTTGTTTTTGATGTAAAGAGTTACTGGTTTGCTTTACAATTTTTCTTATTGCTTATGCTTGATAAGTTAAAACATTATACTTTTTACAGCGATTGTGTAGAATGTTCTGATAACTTATACTTATAAGTCACTCTCATTGGCACGATGCTGCCTGCGGGAGCGTGTGGTCTTGTGTTCTCGTGGAAACAGGAGTACCTTAGGGAAAACCCATTTGTCCGGCTTGGTGACATCTAACAAAACTCACATGCGCCAATGCCGGGCATCGAACCCGGGACGTCTTGGTGAGCAGCGAGTGCGATAGTTACTACGCTAACTGGACAACACGTACTGATGCTTGATAATGTTACGTTATCAGTACTTTAACAGTACTATTAATATAGTTTACGTTACTCTGTAAATTTATTTTTAGTCCTGATGTAATCCTGTTTTAGGTGTCTGTGAGTCCTGAATGCCCTGGGCCAAAAGAAGAATCGTAATATTGGGAAAAAGGACATTTGGTGGTTTTCAATATTGGTCTTAATTGGAGTTTAGAACGATGTATTTAATCGGAATGCACGAAAAAATAATATAAATTTACTGAGAATTAAGTCAATGGTGTATGACTTAAATATTGACTTAAGTTGCACATTGATGTTGGAACAGCTCGTGGTCCAATCTCGTGCCGTTATTGCGTCGGGATGTTATGAACTTGAACAGAATGAATTCTACAAAATGAACGTGTGCGCTTGTTTGAAGTTAGATTAAGTTTCAGCTGCTTGATATGTCTTTGTATCTTATAAGTATGTATGAATTAATTACCATGTTTTGATTTTTAACAAAAACAACAACATTTTATAATCTGAAGCAATTGAAGCTAAGAAGGTATGAGGATGCATATGCTGGTGTCCATGAGGGAAGAAGGGTGTTGCAAAAAGTTCACCGTGCAGTACCCTTCCATAAATCTTTTAATTAAAACCCAAATATTACCATTTCAAAACACACTTAGCAACATTACATGAATTTATTGTTTTTTTCCAAACGAACTTGTACAAAAAATGACATACTTCATACTTCTATTTGTATTAACACATGGTTGAGTGTCTTTAAAGGCTGCACTCTCACAGATTGAATGTTTTGACAGCTTTTTTTTTTTTTGTTTTGGAACGAGCAAACCTTTGCGAAAATGCATGGAAACCAGTTACATAAGACTGCTGACAAAACTTAGATGGCAGATTTTATATTTAAGTCCAAAATTGAGGTTTTATGCATTTTCTTAAACCGTAACTAACGGTTTACATCCATAAACATTAATTTTCGAACGGAAATATGAATATCTGCGATTTGATCTTTTGTCAGCAATCTTTTATTATTGGTTTGCAGGTATTGTCGCAAAAATTTGCTTTTTTAAAGACAAAAAATAAAAAGGTTGTAAAAGCAGTTTATCTGTGAGAGTGCAGCTTTAAATTATTAGAGTGAATATTTAAACACTATTTGAATACATTTGAATAACTCTTAAATTTCATTTTAAATCAAATATTGACAATAAACACAATTTAGTCATGTTGTGCAAATATAGCTTATAAATATAATTTCTTTTCTTTAACAAAAATATGGAATGTAATAGTTTGTTGTTTCTTGTTTTGGCAGGAGGAATTCATAAAATTTTAGCAAAATTAATGATTATTTTATAATTGGATCAGAATGAATATTTAAATTCAAGCATAATCTCCAATACAATGTATACTGACGAGAAAAAGAAACGCCTCATCGAAAAGTGGCGTTTATTTTGTTGCCAAGTTTACATTTATATGCAAACGTCCAAAATGTACATGTATTCTGACCAACAAATCCAACCAACCGAAACTCGCACGATTTTATTCAGCCAATTGTTAAATTCACGTACCTGCTCACGATTTCCTCGTGCACTCCGTGCGTTTTAACCACGTGGCTTTATCAAGTAAATTCTACACCGATACATGTGCTAGTCGACATACAACCATATATCCGTGTCTTTTTTGACAATTACCCAGTTTCTGATAATGCCGAAGCTAAATAGTGAAGAGAGAGCCAGGGTTTTGGCAATGCTTGAATGTGGGCGAACGCAAGAACAAGTCGCTAGACGTTTTAACGTCTCTCGTTCGACAATATTACGTCTCATTTGACGTGTCAGAGACACGGGAACGTTTGCCGATAGGCCACGTTCAGGCAGACCCCGTGTAACGTCAGTACGGCAGGATAATTACGTACGTCAACGCCATCTACGTGACAGATTTGTGACTGCTGAATCAACGTCACGAGTAGTAGTAGGTAACCATGGACGCCCTGTTAGTCGACATACGGTGAGAAATCGACTACGAGAACGGGGGATTAGATGCCGCAGGCCGTACCGTGGTCTAGTGCTTACGCGACGTCATCGTCAACAACGTGTTAATTGGGCCCGCAACCATCGCGGTCAGCGCTGGCAAAATGTAGTGTTTAGTGACGAGTCACGTTTCAACTTGTCGAACGCCGACGGACGTATTCATGTCTACAGGCGACGTCATGAACGCTACGCTAACAATTGCGTTCTGCAGCACAACCGTTACGGTGGGGGCGGAGTTATGGTCTGGGCAGCTATCAACCATAGATTTAAGTCCCAACTCGTCGTTTGCCAAGGTAACCTCACAGCCAGGCGTTACATTGACCAGATATTACGTCCTGTAGTTGTCCCTATGCTTCGCCAACGTCAGGGCCTGGTATTCCAGCAAGACAACGCGCGACCCCACGTAGCACGTGTCACCATGAACTTTTTACACGCCAATAACATTGCCGTCTTGCCTTGGCCGGCGTGTTCACCAGACTGCAATCCGATTGAACACGCCTGGGATTACCTTGGACGACGGTTACGTCAACGTCAACGTCAGCCTGCCAACGTCCAGGAACTTACAGCAGCGCTCCATCAGGAGTGGGCCAGAATGCCTCGGTATTTGCTACGTAACTTGTGCGGTTCGATGGCACGTCGTCTTGCTGCTGTAATTGCCAGTAAAGGAGGTCACACGCGCTACTAAGCATGTCAGTGAATTTGCTCTGACCATACATTGAATTTTCAATATTTTAAGCATAATGTGACCATGAAATGCTGTATAATCAATCATCAATTCTCTTAAATGATAAATATTGTAAATGCCACCGTTCTTTTCTAATTTTAATCATACTTAATAAAATATAGTACAAACAGTTTGAATAAGGCGTTTCTTTTTCTCATAAGCATATTTAATTTCCGAGGAGCTCCAATTGGTGCGGTTCTATAGTATGTAACAATATTGACAGTTTACATGAGTTGCATACTAGTTTGGTTCAATGTGTCTGTTTACACTTAACTTCTTCAACAAATACATTAATACAAATAAGTATCACATTCTAGAGTTGATATTGAACCGAGTGTTCAAAACTGAGTTAAAGCTAACTTTTAAACATGAAATGTTTAATGATGAGCTCAGATATTTAAATATGAACAAGTTCAGATGAAACAGTTGTCTCAAATCTTGCTAGAATACTGCCAATCACAAGTGTATACATTAATCTTCCGGGGCAGTAAAGATAGAAAAGTAAACAACGATAACGTTAACAACCAGCCAAATATATAGCTCGTTTGTTTTCTGAAGAAAGCAGAGGGGCATTGTCATAGCCTTGGCGTCATTACTCATTCTTTAAGATTTTCAAATGAATCTTGGTATTCATGAGATGTTACAAGAAACAAAATTTAAAACTGTATATGCACAACAATGTCCATCACTCTGGTTGTAATACGTTGTGAGTTATTTCCCTTTTTGCATGAAAACAAACAAACAAACAAGACTAGCATTGTGTTTTTACTATATATATATATATATATATATATATACAAATTCAACCTTTGGGACATTTTGCCTATTTGAACAACCTTTGGAAGACATTATCATTACATGCTATATATCCTATAATAATATATCCTTTGCATATTCCTTCATAAAATATGCATAAATAAATGTAGTAAAGCATAATTAATGATGTTTTTTTCCCAAAATACTAGCCATCGAGAATATACAATTTTTGACTGTCGCCCAAAGGTAAAGCGCCGGATGTTCATGAAAAAGTACAACCTTTGGGAGAAGTACCCCAAATGTTGTACTGTATATGTCGCCGAAAGGTTCAATATTATATATAATGTAATTTGACTACTTAACTCTGTCGGAGTCGGTAGAGTGGTCTGAATGTCTCGCGGCAGACCCTGTTCGAATGTTTTAGTCCTACTGACAAAGGTTAAGATGCCAGTTCGGTAACCATGATTTATGTAGCCATCTCCTCAATCCTTTCAATACATTGTCAAATTATTATTTCTTGCATTTTATTTGCTGTGTTCATAACAATATTTGAAGCTAATTTTAATTTAAAGTCGGGCTAGGTTGTGATCTTACTCTCACACTAAGACGAAGATTTATGAACCTTAATAAACAATAACAACAAAATCTATGCCATTATTAATAAACCACATACATGTTGTTTGTCCAATGACATGCTCTATTGCCGTTTTCATCATTGCATTACTCTTGTAAAAAAGCAGCATTGTTTGCAATTATGACTGGGTTGCTGAATTGCCTCAACCACCAGTTGGTGAGTAAGCTTCTTTAAACTCGCACTCGGGCCTTGCCCATTCGACGAGTGCTCTGGTAAGAGTGTTAGTTAGTTAAAATAATTCGAGAATGGTGCACAGACACAATAAAAACCTGGTTTGAGCCAATCCAATTCTTTGACGTGCCGCAAAATATAGCACTGTCACACGGGACCCCGATTAACGTCCATCCCGGAAGATGATTAGTATATTAGTGTTGCGGTTGGGAATAGAAACTGCTGTCCCTGGATTGACTAGTGTGACACAAGACCACGAAACCACCCGGAAAACGTTGACAAGCTATTAACCGTGTATTTCGGTATGTTCTCCCTATATATGGCGATACCGATGAGCAATGCGATGGTTGTCGGAATAAATCCTCCGGCGGGATAATGTATGCCAAAAACGTGCCCTGGTATCCAAACGCGTAGTTAGTAGCTAGCCTATTTCATTTTCATGTACTGGAAGAACATCATTAATTATGAAACGGGTATAAAAATTACAAGTTATTATGACTATATGCAAAATGCAGCATGAATGACTCATTTAAGTAATAGTTTAATACGAAAAGTTGAAATTGTTGTGTATGATGTCCACATCCTGTTATGCCAATGCCAAAACGATTGTCTGATGGAGGGTCAGACATCGACGGCCCTATACTTGGAGGAAGAACTGGCGATTGGATTTTAAATATGTCTCTGGTGTAATGTTGTCTGCGATTACATACGTTTTCTTCTCAGACTTAAACAGACTTGTCGTTGCAAACCCACTGTTCCTATACTTTAAATAACAAATATAAACCACTCTTTGCTAATATCTACCGTTATGGCATTCCTTAAAACACCTAGTGCACGTGCGTTTTTCAAAATCTTTTCAGAACTAAAAAAAGAGTGAAATCTATATACATTGTTAATTTATTATGTTTTCAATTTGAAAAAAAAAAACTGAAATGCTATGAATATATGTAAGTTTCACTCGTATCTGTTTGATTGTTAAACCAATCGAAATAATTATGTGAGGCTTTTTTTCCAAGAAAATAATGACTGCAAAACAAATCAGTAACGTATTATTTCACTTGAGAAACAACCACCAGAAACCATACAGTAAAATTACACTAAGAAAAATGATTTGTTTTAATGAATGTAGTGCAGTTAATCTCTCCAAAAAAGATTTAAAGGTGCACTTGAGAATTATTCTTGAATATTTGATACAGTATAAAAGCGGTTACAGCAGGCGAGAAAATGCACAATATAAGATAAGAAGGTACAACACTCGCCCCATGCGGTAGGTCCTGACGCGAGGCCAAGACTGTCTGTACTTCATCTTTCCGCGTATCTATACCCCATTTAAACAAAGCGACACACGAACATTCCCTAGATTGAATATCAAATTGATATTGCCACTAACCGTTTTTTTCTTGAATCCATCGTGTATGCGGTCGAACAACTTCTTCCTTGTGTCGATCACTTTGTGGTTAATAAAGGTGATAGGTTGCCCCTCTTTCCCATTTCTAACCTACGCCCCTTAGAAGGGGTTTACATACTTAATTATCATACGGCTCCAGACATTAATTAAGTAGAATTGTATTTTAAACATTGGCATAACACATATAAATGGGGGGGGGGGGGTAGACGATGTATAACAAATATAAGATATTTTGAACGTTTGAGATTCAAAGATTCATTTAAATATGTATCAAAATGAATCTAGGAACAATTTAATTTATTCAAAAATGGTTCTTATATAGTTGTCCCATCAATTTATAGAAATTATTTCAATTACAAATCGAACTTCAGTTTTCCAGACATACTCATTCGTTTCACGATGTCTCTCCCAGAGGAGTCCGACTACAAATATTAATTGTTCAGATATTAAGAATGTGTTCATTGGTTGCACGATACCTAGTTTAGTTTCAACTCTTTTTACTAATTTGTGGGATTATATTGTTCCTGAAACAATTCTTAGTCAGTAAAACCTTTAAAATTGGTTATTTTGTTTTGTATTCGAATAACAAGGGACCACATAAATCCGCTGGCGACTTTTGGAGACCAAATAACTGGGGGTTGACGTTTTCACTTAAACCCAGGTTATGGTTACACCATAGAAGTCGAGACAAACGTTGAAGTATACAAGAAACGAAAAGAATGAGGTCACAGGAGCGGAATTTTATACAAGATAATGAGGCCTAAATTGAAATTGATTCGACTTTTTATTGAAATCCCTGTAACGAAAAAGATTTATCACAAGTTTAGAAAAGTCCTCGGTACACACAGAACATAATGCTTGACAAACCTATTGATTATTTGACATAAGATATTGTTTTATTTTGACTGACGAAGAGGTGTATCACTGTTATATTATTGAAAGGCATTTACTGCATGTTTTAAAGACTAATTAACACATAACAAACACTTTGCAAACACGTCCTAGCAGTAAATGCACAGTTGTGTTTATGTAAGGTTTATTCGTGTTTCTTAACATGACTTTTACCTCAATTATACACCAATGATATATCTAAATCAATACGTTGAATAAATAACTGAGTCGGAAATAAAAACCTATGTTTTATAATTATCAAGCTTTAAACGAAATCCTTATTTAATTTACATGGAAAAGATCTTTCATATGAAATACGTTTAAGCGACATACAATGTCATTGATTTTTATTACTTCTTCAGGAAGGATCGCTTAAGATCATAACGTTATTTACATGAAGCTTACAAAGGCCATATTTCCTGCAACAAAATAGAGGGAAGAACAGAACAATAACACTAACATAATTTTACGGAATATTTACATTTGTTTGAATTGTATTCATAATCTTTTTAAGTTCTTAACCAGACGACTTACACTGAGCAGAGATTATCGGTTGAAAATTTAAAACAATTTGCACTTTTGGGACATATAAATTTGCATAGGTCCTTAAGTACGAATGTCCTGAAAATCTTGTGACAAGCATATCATCAACTTTTATGTATTTACTTCAATCTTTGATTTCGCATAACTTGACGTAAGAACGTAAAGGATTCTGTATTTAAGACACAACCGTTTCATTCATTGGCAGGTATATTGTCCTTAAGTCTATAATAAATTCATATAGTGTACTAGATGCCATTTTTTTCTAATTCGAACAACTTATAGAATATTCAGTGTTTCACATATATTTTACTGTTTGAAATTATGGAATAAAACGAAAAGGACTTTATGGACTTATGCATGGCATAAAGAACGATATATTAATCAGCTTTTAACACTACCGAGCCCGGTAAACACTTATTATTACAATTATTTTGATGATCTATTATCCACGTTGTGGTGACAAAAAAAAAAAAATTCTTTTCTGTTTTCGTTTTACATGATAGGATGAGGTATTTCAGAGTATGATTTTTCAAATCGGTCTAACCATAAACAATTAAATACATGTCACCACAAAAACATAACGTCAAATGAACAAACGCATCAAGAAAAAAAATATCGGAAAAAATGTATATATTATAAACAATTTTTCAATTTTACTCATTTAAAGCTTGTACACAACCATTGTACTAATAGAAGTCCAGAATGATACATGGTATATGCTATGCAAGTTGATGGTAAGCTTCGGGTCCAAGTACATTGTAGGTTTTTGACCCACGCCTAATTCATTCAATTAAAACTATTCAAATATAGAATTTTTTTATATCCAGTGAAAAAGAGCATACACTGAACTAGGGGCGACATGTTTATGTCTAGATAGTCCAATATGGGTAATAATTACCTTGTACTTGATTGGAAAACAATCGAACGCGGGCCGTTTGAAAAACAAAAACAAACAAAAACAACATAAATATGTAGATAAACATTTGAAAAAAAAAACAACTAGAAAAAATAAATCAATACAAATTGTCAACATATTCTTTGGTATTGAAGATGTTTTAGAATTCAGATAGTAGTGAGGCAACTGGGAATTCAACAACAAATAGGTCAGTTCACATTGTTATATATGTATGCACACTGGACGAAACGTCCTGATCTCAGAACACTCTCTTGCCAATGAACTGTCCGCGAGTCTTACTCATCCTTTAAAAATATCAAAGTTACCGTACTCTAGCTTTTAGATTTTTAAGACACGCATGCTATCCAATTTCTAAATTACAACAAGTCAAGACCAATGAAAAAAAAACATATCCAAAATTCAGGGCTGTGGGACCACATATTTCATTCATCGTAGAGTCCGCGGTTACTCATTTGGCAAATTTCCCACAAACAAATGGGATTAACCCACCCCCTTGGCCTCAGAAATATGTTTCAGTCACACTTGGGGCTGTGACGGAGTCAAGCAATAACGCAGCCTCTATAGAGTGCGGGGAGACCTTTATAAACTCAACAACGGCAATAATAGACGCCAAGTGGCGACATGTCAAGCCCGCTAAATAAGCTTCAGACACAGTCAGAATATGTTCCATGTTATTGCAACACAGACTAACATTGAGTTCAACAGTAATACGAAAACTATTTATATTTAGTATGATATATTATTTGGTAACGATCAACTTGGAAAATTTAAAAAAAAAATCGAACATCTCAAATTATTGTGTACTCAATTAATTAATTTTTCAATAGTACTGTTTCAAATGTTGACCTCTCAGTGTTACCTTCAGGCCTGGCTGATGTGTGTGCTATGTCGCCTTATAATTGTGAAACCGTTTTGAAAATCCTACTATGTATGATCAATACAGCCAGGACAATGTTTTCTCAGGATCGATTGATGTACTTACGTTTTGTTGAAAATCCTTGTATACATGGTAAAGTTTCAACCCGGACTAATTTCAGTCAAAATAAGTTCTATCAACAGTATTCATTTTGATATTTAACTTGTATTGTGTCCTTGACATTTGACGTACAAATCATTGCTGTGCGTCCATACCGCTTGTAGGCTCGTACTTATGCGGGATTCCGATCGTTCAAAGTTCATAAACAGACAGAAAAAAGGTACATACATTATCACTACGAAATCGTGACTTAATAAAATCAATCTTAATTAACAGAACAGAATAGACCATTCCGAAACAACAGTTTTTCTTAAAATCCGCTTTTCTACGATCATCATAATTATCAAATCACTATTGAACCCTCGGACAAATCCCGCCAAATATGAGATACTGCGATGACCGTGATAGTATGCAACTGACTGGTATGTTTTGCCTATTAACCGAAAACAGTAATCTAATATCTACAGCGTGCTTAAAAGATAAAAGAGACATTTAGAAACGTTTAAAATTATAAACATATATATATATGTTATAGTTCCATTACTGATAATAACATTTTACTGAAAATAATTCATCTATGCCATATTCTAACATGGCACATACTACTCTTACTGACAATATATTTTTCGATCCCTAAACTTTACTGTTAGGCAGAGATAAAATATAAATGTCATGCGTAGGCAATTAAAAAGGCAATTATCTTCTATGTCCTTTTATATTAAAATGTATTTACACCTCAGAGGAATAATGAACCCACCAAAACAAAAACAACCAAAAGTAAATAAAAAGCAAAAAAAGATAACAAATGCGATAACATTAAATGTAAAAACCTGTATGCAAAACTATATTCTTTTTTAACACAGTAACTTTTCAGTAAATCTTCAGATCCTAAACAAAATTTACTTTTAGGCAGAGGTAAAATATTCATGTCATGCGTAGGCAATTAAACAGGCAATTTACTTCTATGTCCTTTAATAATAACAAATGCGATAACAGTAAATATAAAAACCCGTATGCAGAACTGTATTCTTTTCAAACACAGTAAATTTTGTCATCTGGTAAAATAATTTTATGTCTCCCAAAGGTTGTTGCGATGTTACCCAAAGGTCGGATTGTGTTAAACGTTTCGGACAATATATTAAATCATTTTCTTGCTCGACATATGCTACGGGTAACAAATGTCGCATGTGTCAGGTTCAAACATGCAATTTGCATTTTTGTAATGTTATATGAAGTTACAAAAATATGACCTCACCCTACAGTTTGTGGTCCAAGTAGGCTTATAACAGGTCAAAACAAGTCCTGAATTGTGCACAAAGTGACCCCGGTTTCTGCTTGATGCCCTTATAAATACATATTAGGGACATAATATGCACGAAGTGAATAGATAAGGATGTTGCATAATTTGTCGCCCTAGTAAACGTATAAGCTAAAATTGCTAGTCCTTAGCTGAATTTATAGCTATCTCCACCTACTGGTTATTGTCCTAATAGGCACATGAGAGGGAAATTCCAGTCCGAGCTGAACATTTACTGCTTCCGCCCAATGGTTGTCGCCCTAATAGGCACATCAGAGGAAAATTCCAGTCCTAGACGAAAACCTTTATGTTTATAATAATATATCATTTGATTACGAACAACTTTGAAAAGCAAAAAAATCGAACCTCTTAATTTATTATGTACTTAGTTAATGAATGTATCAACAGTACTATTTAACTGTTGACCTCTGAGTGTTACCTTAGGACCTGGCTGATGTGTGCACCACGTCACCTCATAATGATGAACCTTCATGGAAAAGCCGTTTTGAAAATCCTATTATGAATTATCAAAATACAGCCAGGACAATGGACGGTCAGGATGGATGGATGTACTCACGTTTTGTTGAAGCTCATAGAATGCATTGTTCATCCCGGACTAGCTTGAGTCTAAATAAGTTCTATCAACAGTGTTAGTTTTGATATTTAACCTGCAAGTGTGTCCTAGACATTTGACGAACACATCTGTGTTTATGCGCTAAGGGCTTTATGGTGATCCTTTATACTTGGTTAAGATACAGTTCGGGTGGAAACACTTACAAACTTTAACCCACTCAGTGATCTTTTTCAATATCATTATTTAACATAACACAAACGCTGAGGTACCAGTCACTCAATATGTATGCGTTTCAAGCCTTTGGATATACGGTTACAATCCTATTATCAGTCATTAATATTTTCCGTTAATGCATTAATTAGTGAGTTGTTAAATATTATTCTCTCAATATTCATCTTTGTTATACATGTGTATGGATTGAATTTGAATGAGAGTGTCACTTTTAGGAAAAAGAACTATTGCTGTGCGTTCATACGGTATGTATGTTCGTATGTAGGCGCGTGCCCGATTTTTCAAACTGCATAAACCGACAGAAAAAAAGGTACATACATTATCACTAAGAAATTGTTGCGTAATAAAACCTATCTGTATTAATTAGACCATTCAAAAGCAACAGTTATTCAAATCCGCTATTCTACGATCATCGTTATTATCAAATCACTATCGAACTCTCAGACGAACCCGCCAAATATGAGATTCGGCGATGACCGTGATATTATGCAACTGACTAGTATGTTTTGCCTCTTAAGCGGAAACATTAATCTTAAGTCTACAGCGCGCTTAAAAGACGAGAGAGACATTTAGAAACGTTTAAAATTATAAGCATAAGTATGTGTTGTGGCACCATTATTGATAATTACATTTTACTGAAAATAGTTCATGTATGCCATATTCTAGCATGACACATACTACTCTTACTGACCATAACTTTTCTAAACCCTAAATAATACTTGTCCTTGAGGCCTAGGTAAAATGTTTATGTCATTTCTATGCAGCAAAAAAGTAAATATGCATCTATGTCCTTTTATATAAAAATTGTGTTTACACTCATCAGAACATTGGATCTACAAAAATAATAAATTGGATAACATGAAATTCAAAATCAAACATTTGGAAAAACAAATTATTATTAAATATAATACCGTTTGGATTACAATCGATTAAACCGTCTGGTTACATACTTTTTTGTCTTCAAAATGTTGCAACGATGTAACCCAAAGGTCGGATTGCCAAACCATTTCGGACACTTTTTTAAAGCATTTTCTAGAAAGATTATTGTTGTTCTTCACATATTACTGACCAAAAATGTCGCGTATGTCATGCTCAAAGTGCTTGTTGGGGTGGGAGTAGAAGGGAAGGGCGACTTTGTACATGTGATGTATTCCTTTCTTGTTAGAATGTTCATTATTCAGTTATAGAATTCACATTGTATACTAATACATAATAGCCTTACTCGGTAACTCGATTTTATCTAAAGGGACAACAGAGTGACCTCATCCAACTGCTTGTGGTACAAGTACCCATAATAGGGACACACTAGTCCTGAACTTCAAGTGACATCCGCATTATGGTATTAAAATCATGATATAGACATGCTTGTTCTGAATTAAACATATAGTGTCTATTGGCATGCCATGGCGGGCTAGTAGGCATAAGGGGGCTACACTGATACGCAATTGTACATTACGTGTCATCGCCTTAGTAAGCACACAATATGAACATACCAGGCATGAACTGAAACTATATTGACCTCATCCTACATTTGGTCGCTCTGATATACATACTTAAGTGATAAATAAGTCATGTAAGGAGCATCAGGTGACATTTGCCGACTAGTTGCCGTCAAAATAAGCACATTTAAGGGTCAAATCGGACCTAAGCCTCACATAGAGGCCTGTTGTCACTCCACATGATACCCTTTTAACCAGGCATGAGATGCCTTTAATCACATTTATTTTTAAGATTGTTTCTTGAAACAAAATATATTAACGTTATTTCGGTTTTAATGTTGTTTGAAGAATTATTTAAATTGTTGTTCATTTATGCTGTATGTATGTATATATTCGCGCCTCCGATCGTTCAAACTGCATTAATGAACAGAAATCGCATATCACTAAGATGTCGTGACTTCACAAAATCTATGTTTATAAACTTATTATACCATAAAGAAACACATTGTTTCATGAAATCCGCTTTTCACCGATCATCATTATCAAATAACTTTTTAATCCTTGGACAAAAAGTAGCAATAGTGTCAGGGTTATTGTGTTACAGCTGTAATCTCACGGTATTAATTTACATTAAATGCAGAAGCCCGGTAACGTCAAACTCTAAATGTTGTTATAAAGTTATATTATGTTCGTATTGTCCTGATTTTTCTATTTTCTATCCTGTGGTAGATCCCCTCGGAGATGGGATTCTGCGATGAACGTGATATTATGCAACCGACTAGTATGTTTTATTTATTTCAGCGATAAAATTTAATAATCAATACTGCGCTTCAATGACGAGTGAGATATTTGAATTCGCTTCTAGTTATACATTTAGTTATGTAAATATAATAGCATTATAACGGATGGTAGAGGTTAAATGAACATAACTTCATTGGCATATTATAGCATGGTACATTCTACTGTTACTGACAATGCATTTGCTGATCCTAAACAATACTTTACTTTAAGGCAGAGGTAAAATATTCATGTAATGGGTATGCAATTAAAAAGGCAATTTATTTCTATGTCCTTTAATAGTAACAAATGCGATAACAGTAAATATAAAAACCCGTATGCAGAACTGTATTCTTTTCAAACACAGTAAATTTCGGGCAAAAGAAAATTTTGTAATCTGGTAAAATAATTACATGTCTCCCAAAGGTCGCAGCGATGTTACCCAAAGGTCGGATTGTGTTAAACATTTCGGACACTATATAAAGTCATTTTCTTGAAAGGTCACTGTTGCTCTTCATATGTTATGAGGAATAAATGTCGCAAGTGTCAGGTTCAACGCGGGGAAAGGGCAACTACTTCAATTTCAAACATGCAATTTATTCATTTTTTTGTTAGAATGTTTATTATATAGTGATAAAAATACCCGTGTATAACAATACATGACAGCCTAAAGCGTACAGTCGATATTATTTATAATGTTATGTGACAAGAATATGACCTCATCCTACAGTTTGTGGTCCAAGTTGGCACCTAACAGGTCAAATCAAGTCCTAAGTTGTGCATAAAGTCACTCCGGTTTCTGGTTGATGCCATAATATATACCTAATAGGGAAAATAATGTCCCGAACAGTACATTTAATGTACTTTGCCATGACAACGCGGCAAAGTAGTCAAAATATGGGGACAAACTGGTACTCAGCTGCACACAAAGTGTCATTGCCCAATAGGCACATACTAGGAACATACGAGATATGACCCTAGGCTATTTATGTGATGTTCAAAGTTGGGGAGCGGTAAATATTTATTTTTTATGTATGCAAAATATTCCTGCCTATTATGTCTACTTGTGCGACAACCAGTAGGCGAAGGCCACTATTTTTTGTTCAGGACTTCAGTGTCGCGTTTAAGTGCATTCTAGGACGGTAACAAGAAAGCAAAGATCGCTTAATGTTCATTTCAGGATTTATATGTCTTTGTTATATTTTTACAGGGACTTAATTTACATTATGAATGCATGCATGTGCTTTAATTTTTATTTACATAAATTTTAAATAAGTATAATCACAAGATATTTGTTATTAATTAAACACTGTTTTGACATAATTTTATACTGAACTATCACTCAACTAACATTCATAACGGTGTCAAGGTGTTGCACATTTTCACGACTTTATGTTTTATGTCACCAATAAATCGCGCATGCTGTTTTGTCTATAAATTGTTTGTTCGACATACCGTTAATCCTTATCCCGACTTAGGATTAACGGTGTTTAATGTGTATATTGACATCGGCTTACGGATTATTGCCCTAGTAGAAACAAACCCGCGACATGCTAGTACGCCATGAAAAAAAATGATTATCATCTCCATCCTTTAATACCATTAGTGTTTCCACATTTCATCAGAACATTGCATCTACATAAAATATATTATATTATAATTTATATATATGGGATTACACAAAATGTAATGAACCATATGCCAAATTATGTTTTATCAAACACAATACCTTTTGGGCAACATGCTATTTAACCATCTGATAACAAGTACAAGTTTCCCAAAGGTTGCACCCATGTAACCCAAAGGTCGGATTTGTTTAAATATTCCGTAGACGATTTACAATCTTTTTCTAGAAAGGTCACGGTTGCTCTACTGCTCCACACACGACAATTTCACATATACCATGTTGAAAGTTGATGGGGGTCGACACTCTAGTTTCCTTTTACAGTTGCCTGAAATTACAAAATAGTGACCTCCACCTAGTAATTGTGGTCCACGTATCCACAAAATAGTACTAGCACCCACTGGCCGATGCCCTAGTAGACGCATGAGACGTATCTGTCCTGAATTGAACATAATGTGACATCCTCGATGACTTTATGCCCTAGTGGGTTCATAAAAGGAACAAACAGAGCAAATTCAGCTGTTCATATAGTGCCATCCGCATACAAATTGTCACCCTATTACGCACAAAATATGAACATGATAAACTGATTGTTTATTGACCTCCGCCTACTGAGCATCACCCTGTTACGCACATGCTAGCGTTAAATGCAATAAGAATTAATATGAACCAACTGGTCTAAGGTCGGACATACATTGACATCCAGGTATTGGTTGATGGGCAGACACCTGATAGAGACAAATTTGTTTCCAAATGGGTTTATTGTGACGTCCGCCATTCCTCGTGGCACTATTATGCACATAATTGAGTCAAACGGTAACATATATTGTCATCTGTCAACTGGTTGTCATCAAAGTAAGCACATAATAAGAACCTACCGTACATGAACTTAATTTTATTGACCTCCGGCTGTCGTCCAAGTTAACACATATAACACATATAAGGATATAACAGTCATGAAGTGAACAAGTTATGACCTCCACGTACTGGTTTTTGTCCTATTAAACAAATGATATCCATTTGCTATTGGTTTTGGCCCTGGTAGGCTCATGATAGCGACATACTAAGTATGAGCCAAAAACAGAGTGATATCAGCCTACTGACATCGCCTACTATTTATCACCCTTGTCGGCACATAATAGGGACCTACTGGGCCATATCGGAACACATGGTGACCTCCGCCAACTGGTTGTAATCCTACCAGCTGCATTGTAGGGACAAACTAGACATACTGTAATCATATAGTGAACTGCGCCTACTGCTTGTCGCCATAGTAGGCGAAAGAAAACGACATACTAGTCCTGTCTAAAATAAGTGACCTCCGCCTACTGGTTGTTGTACTAACTGGCACAAAATAGGAAAATACTTCGATTAAAGAAAACAAAAAGCTGAGACTTTCGCCAACCGGTTTTCAACTTCGTAGACGCAAAATAGCGACCGAATAGACATGATAGTGATCGCCCCTACTGTTTTTTCAATAGAACGCAAATAATAGGGACGGACTATTTCGAAACTATAAGGCAAATTATAGAAACATCATAGACGTGAAATGTTCATTATGACCTGCTTGTGGTTCTTCACTAATAAGCACCCAAAAGGGCTAAGCGGAACAAGAGTGACCTCCTGCTACTGGTTATCGCTCTTGCCATAGAAGTGATATTTTAGGGACATTATTGGTTTGAACTAAACACACACTGACATTTGCCAACTTGTTATTTCCCTAGGACGAACAAAACAGGGACATATCGGAGCTGAACTTAACATAAAGCGATCTCTGTCTATTGGCTGCCACACTTGAAGGCACGAAAGAGTGACATACACGCCCTGAACCGAACTGGACATAGTTTCTTTTGCCTACATTTCGTTGCACTAGTAAGCACTAAAAACGATATACGAGCTGCATACATACTTCTGCATAAAACATTTCAACATAACTTTTTTGGTTTAGTATAGCATGACACGTACTACTGTTACTGACCACAGATTTTCTGAGACCTTAACAATACTTTTAGGCAGAGGTTAAATATTCATGTCATGTCTAGGAAGTTAAATATTAGATATACCTTTATGTCCAGTTATATAAAAATGCATTTACACAGCATTAGAACCATGGATTTCAACGACAAAAATATAAAACACAATAAAAATAAGAAATGCGATAACATTAAATGTAAAAACTCGTATGCAAAACAATATTCTTTTTGAACACAAAACTTACTTTCGGAAAACAGAAGATTTGACCATCTGGTAACATCATTTCATGTCTTTCAAAGGTTGCAACAATATTACCAAAAGATCGGATTTGTTTATAATATATTTTAGACATTATAAAAAAAATCATATAAACAACCAGCCTATGCTGAACACAAAATGATCTCCCTACTGGTTGATTCCCGAGATGGGATATATCTTAAACCGCAGCATACTACTTGTCGCCCATGTAGGAACATAATAGCGGCATTATATCCCTGAATAGAAGACCAGAAGACCTCAGCCAACTAGTTGTCGAAGTTTTGGGATCATAAAAGGGACATTTCAGTCTTGGGACAAAACATGTACGAGTCTTTACCTGAAAAAACATTCCCTGAGCCTGAGAAGAGTATATAATGACCTCATACTTCTGATTGTTGCCATAGTTTACTCATTATAGGGAGTTACTAGACTTGAACTGGGCATAAAGTGACATCAAACTACTGGTTATCGCACTAATAGACACATAATTGTGACGTACTTGACCTAAAGTGAATATGCAGTGACCTCCCCAGTCCTAGTGCCCTAGTGGGCATAAATAAGGTCATCATTCAAGCTCAAACATTAGCAGGCTTAATGCGCAAGTATTTTTATCATTGGAACATACTGGGCCTGAGTAAACGTATAATAGCTTGCACGTACCGATTGTCGCCCTCATGTGCACATTTAGTGAATCAGCCTACTGGTAGTCTCTCTGTTCGGCACAAATAAAGACATACCAGACCTAATTTGATCGCATCAATTTGACCGCCGCCTACTGGTTGTCGTCCTAGTTTACACATATAGTAACCTCCGCCAGCTGGTAGTCCACCCAATAGCCACATGTTATGAACGTATGAAGCTTGAGGTGAACCTTTGAAGATCACCGCCTGCTTGTTGTCGACCTAATACTACTAGGCACATAACAGGGACCATACTAGTCATGAGTTTAACCCATAGTTACTTCAACAAACTAATTGTGGACCTTTTAGATACAGACTAGGGACGAGACCTCATGTGAACTAAGTTATGTGTTCTTTACATTTTGTTTCGAAATTATATACCAATTGAATGGATTACATGTAACTTCGAATTATTTTTTTAGCCGCGTACCAAATAAGACGTTTTTAATCATATATACAGTCGAACCACGTTGGCATGACATTTTCATTAACAGATGTAGAGCAACATTAAGGAAATACTCAAAAAATGCTTGTTAATAATGTCAAACGTATTTTGACAAATACAACCTTTGGGTAACATCTTTGCGACCTTTGTGAGACATTGAAAATTTTCACCAGAAGGTCATTTCTTCTTCTCGCTAATAGTCAATGCGCGTTAAATAATAATATATTATTGCTAACGTATTTTTATGTAACATGTTTTATTATCCCAGTTGTTATTTGATAAATATATTTGAGTTTTGTTTTGTTTTTGAACCAAAGTTCTGATGAAGAGGCTACACGCGTTTTGATTCGGACGGAGAATTGATTTTTGCTTTTTTAATTTGCTAGATATCACACCTTATTAATTCTTTACTTAGGACTTTTAAATAAGGCATCGTTTATTGTTACAAACAAATATGAATAACACGGTACTTCAAATGAAATTTCTTTGACGCGTACCAAATAAGACGTTTTCAAATACATATACAATCGAAATCCGTTGTCTCGATATATCAGGGACTGGCCATAATACTTCGAGCCTCGCGAATATTGAGCCAAGCGGTATTGCGTATTGTATGTGTATATTTATACGTTAAAGAAATACTTGTTAACCTGGTTTGTTGTTTGCTACGTTATCTCCTAAAGACCTATTATTACCGTGTGCATCTCGTACAGTTCACAATATGACAAATTTGATCATATGAAATAATTTGATTTTTTTTTAAATTTATTTACGCAATAAAAGTATATAAACCCATCCATAGAAAACATAAACAACTAATCTTGATACTAAGTTAGTAGGAATACGTGCAAATAGCTTAGGTTGTACCGAGTCCTCTCAAGATTGCTCAACATTTGACAGTTGTATTAATTCTTCCATTTGGAGAAACCTTCAGCGCAATATATTTTATCTGAAGACGCCTGATCAAAACACAATCAGATTTATACCTGTACTGACATTACTATTAAAACGCACATAAGATGAGTTTGGACATACATGAATGTGACATAATGCAAATGTTACGAAAGTTGAATTGGAGATGTTAATCCAACGTGTTTATGATCAATGCGTACTTTGTTGGTTTCAAAATGTTAATAATAGTAAAAAGCTAGAAACGTATGTACTTATGAAAATAAGTGTTGTATGTGAGCCCAATCTTAACTATATTAATATAATCAAACATAGAATAGCATGTAGCATTCTATTAAACTTACACAGTGGGCGATTTGTTAAACACGAAATCCTCGTGCACGTTCTTATCAATGAGATATTTATGTCAAATTTGGTCTTATACATGTATTTAACAATATTTTAACCCTATATTTTCATCAGGCATGTTATTTACAAACTTAGATAATTGTGTAAATGGAAAAGTTAATGATAACTTAGATTTGTCTAGTTCAATTTTTAGATATTTAACAACATAATTTTCTTATGATTAATATTTACATTTGTCTTTGTATATACATTACTTGTGCACCGTCTTTAAATTGTATTATGTATAATAGCAATGACATTTTTATGTTTATGCTAATAAAACTTAAACTTGACTCTGACATACTTTTAACGTCTGTATTCGTACCAGCTAAAGACAGAAATTAAAGTGAAAGCATGTTTGCTCAAACTGTTAAACCATTTAAATATGATAATGATTATAATACCAATCAAGCAAAATTAATCGATCAGCGCAGCGGCTTAGCCAAGCAAACAAATCAAGGTATGAAAACTCACATCGAGTAATACAAACAAAACAAAATGTTTACTGTTTACTAGAGACCGCAAAATGACATCGAGCGTTGAGAAATATTTAACCTCCAAATATCAAGCTAACCGATCGAATTTTATATGAGAATATTGAAAAAAAACAAACACTTTAAACCTTGTTCGAGCCAACGAGGATATCGAACCTTGCGATACCGAGACACCGAGTTTCGACTGTAATCGAATATGAATTCATTGGCATCAGTGGCCGATCTGCCGAGATGAAAACCTATCATATTTATCATTTTGTCACTTCCGATTGCACTTAAGTTTGGGTCGCAATTTTTACACCTTACTTAATATATTGTTTAACGCTATGCGTCTAGAATTTTTATAATCACTCGCGTTACCACGCGCCAATAAGGCAAGTATCTTAAACCATAGCATATTGGTTGTCGCCAGAGCAGGAACATAATAAATACATTCTATGTCTGAATAGAAGACAGGGAGACCTCAGCCAACTGGTTGTCGAAATTTTGGAATCATAAAAAGACATTTTCAGTCTTGAACAAAACTTGTACGAGTCTTTACCTTAAAAAACTTAATAAACAGTGGTCTTCACCATGTCCTGGCGCCGTATTAAAACACCCTGAGTCTGAGCAGAGTATATAATGACCTCATACTTCTGAGTATTGCCATAGTTTACTCATTATAGGGAGTGACTAGACGTAAACTGGGCATAAAGTGACCTCAGACTACTTGTTTTCGCACAAGTAGAAACATAATTGAGACGGGCTTTAATAAGGTCATCAACCAGGCTCAAATGTCGCAGGTCATCTTTATTATTGGAACATACTGGGCCTGAGTAAACGTATAATGGCTTGCACGTACCGATTGTCGCCCTCATGTGCACATTTAGTGAATCAGCCTACTGGTAGTCTCTCTGTTCGGCACAAATAAAGACATACCAGACCTGATTTGATCGCATAAATATTGACCGCCGCCTACTGGTTGTCGCCCAGGTAGGGATTCAATAAGGACATATTATGAGTCCTGAACTGAACAAAGAATGATATCCGCCTAATTTTACCGTTCTAGAAGACACAGTATATGGATATACTTGGCTTGAACTAAACAAATTGTTGAGAAGAAATATAGTTGGAACATACTAGGTTGAACTGATCATACAGTGTCATCCTGGTTATGCCTGACGCCCTGGCATATGCATAAAAGAGACTTAATAGTCCTAAACTGAATGTATTGTGACTTCCGGCATGACCTTGGACCATAGCTTATACTCATTCGGAGCTCCTCGGCCATTTTTTTCAAAAACAACCTCGGATGTATTTGGACGGTTTACATACTATAAAAGAGGTACGTTTACGTCCGCTGCAAGTAGATCGCGTAGAGATTTTATTTAGTAGTTAAACTTTATGACTTTACTCTTGGAAATCTTAATTATGATTGCAATAATATACTTCAATGACAATCAGTTTAAACTTAGATCAGTAAACACAATTCTAAAACACTACATTTCTAAAATGATTTAATTAAAAAAAATACGAACTACTTTAACTGATGTACCGACAAACATCCGAGGTTGTTTTCGATAAAAATGGCTGAGGAGTTCCGAATGAGCTTATACTAAGCCTAATCTGAACAAATGGTGACCGCCGCCTACTGGCTGTTGTCCTAGTTTACACATATAAGGGAAATACTAGACATGAACTGCATGTACTTAGGCCATAACCCGGGGCCCTTGTTGGCACATATTAGGGACACAAATAACCTGGGAAGAAGGCTGGAAATATAGTAACCTCCGCCAGCTGGTAGTCCACCCAAAAGCCACATGTTATGAACGTATGAAGCTTGAGGTAAACCTTTGAAGATAACCGCCTGCTTGTTGTCGACCTAATACTACTAGGCACATAACAGGGACCATACTAGTCATGAGTTTAACACATAGTTACTTCAACAAACTAATTATCGATGCTTTAGATAAAGACTAGGGACGAGACCTCATGTGAACTAAGTTATGTGTTCTTTACATTTTTGTTTCGAAATTATATACCAATTGAATGGATAACATGTAACTTCGAATTATTTTTTTAGCCGCCTAACAAATAAGACGTTTTTAATTATATATACAGTCGAACCACGTTGGCATGACATTTTCATTAACAGATGTAGAGCAACATTAAGGAAATACTCAAAAAATGCTTGTTAATAATGTCAAACGTATTTTGACAAATACAACCTTTGGGTAACATCTTTGCGACCTTTGGGAGACATTGAAAATTTTCACCAGAAGTTCATTTCTTCTTCTCGCTAATAGTCAATGCGCGTTTAATAATAATATATTATTGCTAACGTATTTTTATGTAACATGTTTTATTATCCCAGTTGTTATTTGATAAATATATTTGAGTTTTGTTTTGTTTTTGAACCAACGTTCTGATGAAGTGGCTACACGCGTTTTGATTCGGACGGAGAATTGATTTTTGCTTTTTTAATTTGCTAGATATCACACCTTATTAATTCTTTACTTAGGACTTTTAAATAAGGCATCGTTTATTGTAACAGTCGAACCCCGTTGGCATGACATTTTCATTAACAGATGTAGAGCAACATTAAGGAAATACTAAAAAAAATGCTTGTTAATGATGTCAAACGTATTTTGACAAATACAACCTTTGGGTAACATCGTTGCGACCTTTGGGAGACATTGAAAAGTTTCATCAGAAGGTCATTTCTACTTCTCGCTAATAGTCAATGCGCGTTTAATAATAATATATTATTGCTAACGTATTTTTATGTAACATGTTTTATTATCCCAGTTGTTATTCGATAAATAAATCTGAGTTTTGTTATGTTTTTGAACCAAAGTTCTGATGAAGAGTCTACACGCGTTTTGATTCGGACGGAGAATTGATTTTTGCTTTTTTAATTTGCAAGATATCACACCTTATTAATTCCTTACTTATGACTTTTAAATAAGGCTTCGTTTATTGTAACAAACAAATATGAATAACTTGGTACTTCAAATGAAATTTCTTTGACGCGTACCAAATAAGACTTTTATATATATATACACAATCGAAACCCGTTGTCTCGATATATCAGGGACTGGCCATAATACTTCGAGCCTCGCGAATATTGAGCCAAGTGGTATTGCGTATTGTATGTGTATATTTATACGTTAAAGAAAGACTTGTTAACCTGGTTTGTTGTTTGCTACATTATCTCCTAAAGACCTATTATTACCGTGTGCATCTCGTACAGTTCACAATATGACAAATTTGATAATATGAAATAATTTGATTTTTTTTTTAAATTTATTTACGCAATAAAAGTATATAAACCCATCCATAGAAAACATAAACAACTAATCTTGATACTAAGTTAGTAGGAATACGTGCAAATAGCTTAGGTTGTACCGAGTCCTCTCAAGATTGCTCAACATTTGACAGTTGTATTAATTCTTTCATTTGGAGAAACCTTCAGGGCAATAATTTTTATCTGAAGACGCCTGATCAAAACACAATCGGATTTATACCTGTACTGGCATTACCATTAAAACGCACAATATATGAGTTTGGACATACATAAATGTGACATAATGCAAATGTTACGAAAGTTGAATTGGAGATGTTAATCCAACGTGTTTATGATCAATGCATACTTGGTTGGTTTCAAGATGTTAATAATAGTAAAAAGCTAGAAACGTATGTACTTATGAAAATAAGTGTTGTATGTGAACCCATTCTTAACTATATTAATATAATCAAACATATAATAGCATGTATCATTCTATTAAACTGACACAGTGGACGATTTGTTAAACACGAAATTTTCATCAGGCATGTTATTTACAAACTTAAATTATTATTGTGTAAATGGAAAAGTTAATGATAACTTGTATTATATATAATAGCAATATTAAAATATTCAAAGTTTATTGGCAAAGATCGGCATACAAATGCCTATTGCCATTAAACACATAGTCATGGTGATAATATACACAAATAGAAACACACAAAGATTCAGTAATACAGTACATATCATAATACAAAAAAGACACAGAAACATAAAGCAAAAAACAACAACAAAATAACCATAATAATAAGCCAATTGCTTTATACTTAATTATTTCATTAAATATTAGAAACAGTTAAGGTTCCAGGGTAGATTTTCTTAATTCCATTGCAAATGTGATAAGTCTTATAGTATTAAGTAACTTACTAGTTGATTTGTTTAGTAAAACAGATTTTAACATATTTATAGAAGGCCAGGAGGTGTTGCCTAAGTAAGTTTGTCTCAATCTATTGTATAGTGTAGAACATAACATAAAATGATACCCGTCTTCTATCATATTTGAAGAACAACATTTACATTTTCTGTCAACTCTGGCAGTACCAATATATCTACCAATTTCAATTTCAAGATTATGTGCTGATAATCTAAAACACGTCATATATTTTCTTAGCCTATCATTTTTAATTTGTACAAGATAATTTTCAAATGAATTTTTTTCTTTAAGTTTATAATTTAATGAAAGTTTTGGCATATTGTTTATAGAAGCATTCCATTCTTGAATAAACTGATCACGAATTCTACATTTAAGTAAAGGAAGATAATTTATGTTTACATCGAAGTTTAGTCTTATATCCATAAAACCAAGATGATCAATAATGGAATTTATTCTCTTTGCCCAAGAAGAATTATTTATATTAGCATTCAAATCATTATATACCATATGTATTGGTGAATTAATATTTTTTTTTACTTTTAACCAAAATTTAACAGATCGTTCCTTGCATAAAATGGATAAAGGAAATCTGCCAAGCTCACCATATACAGCAGCGTTAGGGGTTTGTTGCTTTACACCTAAAATATACTTAAGAAATCTAATGTGTAGCTTGTCAACTTCCTTAAAGTTATATACCCCCATACCTCTGAACCGTACAGTAAAATTGGAACAACCATTGCGTCAAACAAAGACAATTTGGTTTTAACATCGAGATGAACTTTGTCAAACAATGACAAGAGACTATGGTAGGCCTTTAGAGCTCGATCATTTAGCATTTTTACTGCATGTGACATATTGCCTGTATAATGAAAGTTAACACCTAAATAAGTAAAGTTATCTACTATATTTACCAATTCATTGTTAATATAGAATTGTACATTTCTAGCTTGCTTCCGTTGTTCAAAAACACAAATTTTAGTTTTATTTACATTGATTTTTAAACCCCATTTAACAGAATAATGGTACATAGCATTCATCTGGGCTTGTAAACTTGCTGGATCTGTGGTAAATAATACAATATCATCAGCGAATAAAATCATATACATTGATAAAAGTTCTAAATCCTTAGTAGTAAATGCTTGAAAATTTAAATTCTCAAAGATATCATTTATCAACAATATAAATAAAAGAGGTTCTCCTTGTTTCAGACCGACTGTTACGTCGAAAAATTGGGAAAATTCCAACTCGCCAGCAGAGCATAGTTTAACACATGACTGTACGTCAATGACATTTTTATGTTTATGCTAAGAAAACTTAAACTTGACTCTGACATACTTTTAACGTCTGTATTCGTACCAGCTAAAGA